>NC_133326.1:145413061-145675605 GCF_042186555.1 Aquarana catesbeiana
CTCTCCTCTCTCTCTCTCTCCTCTCTCTCTCTCTCTCTCTCTCTCTCTCTCTCTCTCTCTCTCTCCTCTCTCTCTCTCTCTCTCTCTCTCTCTCTCTCTCTCTCTCTCTCTCTCTCTCTCTCTCTCTCTCTCTCTCTCTCTCTCCCCTTTTTTTTTAATGGGAATAAATAACACACCCTTTTTTGTTGGTGCCTTGCTTTTTAGATCTGTTCTTGGGGTTATTTGGAGTGCGGATTCAGAAAATTGCATGGGCTAGACGGCGTCAGCTCTAGTTTCCTAGATATGGTCATTTATCAATTTTGAAAAGATCTTACTTATCAGCTTGTTCTTCTGTTACCTAGCTTGTGTTTTTGCATACAAGTTAGGAGATGTAGTAAGAGAGTGTTTGTTATAACTATATTATAGGTGTGTGTGTGTGTGCTCACTCATATTTCATTTTTTGCAGATTAATCACTGTAGAGGTTAGGACTACTTCATGGTGGTGCTGCCTGCATCATCTCGATGTGTTGTCCTATATTTAAACCAGAATTTTTGATGGGAGACCAGAGTGGAGTGGTATGGCATTTAGATTGTAAGCTCTAACGAGCAGTGCCCTCTGATTCCTCCTGTATTGAACGGTGTTCAAACTGTACTGTACACCCTCATGTTGTAAAACTCTGTGCAAATTTTAGGCACTATATAATCCTGTATAATAATAATTTACGCTGTGTCGCAAAAAAAAAAAAAAAGGCTTTTTTTTTTTTAAATTAGCACATCAGATTACCCAGGGACAGGTCTAACATTCAGGACACCAAAATGTGTTGGTCTACACAGGTGAAGGATTTGAAGGTTTCTAACTACCAGGTTGAATAGTTCAGATCCAGACTCAGGCCAAGCATACAGCAAATAAGGAAAAAAATTTTCTGATCACCCAACCACCCCTAATATCTATATACAGCCCTGGGCAAGGGTCACACATGATATTCTCATGCTATCAGCTTCATACCTGCATGTCCTAGTATATTAATTCTTTCTCATCCCCCCCCCCCTTGACATAATGAGGTAATAGTGCAAGTCAGCAATCAACCCATTGTATAAACATCATAGAATAAAACTCACTTGCTTTAGAATCATTTAAAATATGGATTTTAATACTAAAAACCCTAATCATAGACAACATAGTCTTCCACAAATGCTAGTGGCCTACATAAAGTAATTTAGAAAGTCAAGTACTTACCATGGTTGGCTTCTGGGAACTGCGCACAATGGTTTAGCTATAGAGCACAAAGCAGGTGTTCTCTGCTCTCCACCATTTATTAAGTAGCCTTGCTATGCCACCTGAGAGGAGGTATAGTCTCTGGTAAAATTAGGGGGGAGATGGAAAGGAAGCTTTAACCCCTTTATTACTGGTGGTAAAAAAAAAAAAAAAAAAAAGACCTGTAAAGACCTATGGGAGCCTAAATTGATTCCTACAAATCAGAAGATATAATTGTGGGTTTATATAAGTGTTTATTGAACTGCTGCAAGAGTAGAACCAATGCTCAGAACATCCTAGCAGCCTTCATCATTCATTTGATGGGAAATGAGGAATCTGATTTGTAGGGGGTAATTTTTTAGCTACTTAATCCAGTTGGATTATTTAATGAATTGGTCCTAGGCAAAAATGTATCATAGATAATTCTTCCACAGTCAAGAAGACATTAAACTATACAATCCACATCAGTTCCTGACCTCAAAGGAACTTGCAGTATATAATGTCCCTACCATACTGACATACTAAGCAATATTTTTTTATTTTATTTCAAGAGCAAAGAAGAGCACTTGGGGGGGAACGCATCAAAGGTGGGTAGAACATACAAACTTCTTGCAAACAGTGCGTTGGTAGGTATTAAACATAGGTCCCCAGACCTACAAGAGCTCTAAGCACCTATCCACCATGCTGCCCAATGGTGATATTTCAGTTACTAGTGGAGAGTGGTTGAGATGTCAGTACCAAAATCTGTCCTTATTCCTGAAAAAAGGAGGAATGCTCTTTTTTAAGCCTAGGTCCACACTGCTGCGAATTTGTGTGAGTTCAGCTGAGCTCGCATGATTTCATACCCGCATGTCAGTCCGACTTCGGGGGTGATTTCGGAGGCATCTGTGCAGGTTCGTGCACAGATGTCTATTGAAATCGCACCCGAAGTCGCCAAAAGTAGTACAAAAACTACTTTTGGGAATCGTTGCGGCACTGCAAAGTTGGCGTCGCACTAATTCGGACGGTGCCATTTCCGGCAATAGCTGCCAATTTAGCATGCGATTTGACATGTCACACTTATGCGAATTGGATATGGGT
Organism: Aquarana catesbeiana; assembly: GCF_042186555.1. Lineage (NCBI taxonomy): Eukaryota > Metazoa > Chordata > Amphibia > Anura > Ranidae > Aquarana > Aquarana catesbeiana. The sequence continues at coordinate 145,415,376 of NC_133326.1, forward strand.
TTCCCCGCATCCAATTTGCATGACAGGAGAGTGTGACTGGCTCTCAATGGAATCACACACCTCCAGGGCCACCGCTGAGCGCACTGGAAAAGGGTTCTGTGTGTCTTTGGCCCTGTTTCAGATCCGAATTCAGGCAAAAATTTGGACCTGGTTCGCACCTGAAACGGAGAACAGGGACACACCGGATCCCCCTGCTGTGAACTGCGGCAACAGCTAGTGTGAACCCAGCCTGACAAAGGAATTCACAAATGTGAATAGCACTGCTGAGGTTTAGGCTGGGTTCACACATATTCGGCCGCAGTTTCAGTGTGGCAGTCCGGTGTGTTTCTGTTCACCAGTTCAGGTGCGATTCAGATGTGAATTTTTACCAGAAATTGCACCTGAACCGGACCCAAAAACGCACAGGACCCTTTTTAAAACCGCACTGTGGCACCCCGCACATGAGTGAATCGGCTCCAGTCTGACATGTTATGCAAATTGGATGTGATTAAAAATGCATCCAATTCGCATATATGTGAACCGAGCCTAACTCATAAAAACCATAAAAAATGGGGCATGACTTTGTACTGAAGCCTTGCTTCTTAAAGCGGACTGGCTGCTAAAGACAATTCTTGTGTTTTTTCTCCGATTTTCAGTCCCAAAGAATATCACCAGGGCAATTATTATTCAGTTACCTGTTGTGAATGGTTCATGAAAGCTGGAGCAGAAGAATGTTTGCCCATAGCAACCAGTGAATTTTCAGTCTTCATTCTCTGAGAAAATTAAAAAATATGTTTGGTTGATATGAGCAAATGTCAGTAATCATCAAATTTTTATAAATGAGTCTTTAGTTTTAACACATTGCAGCAAATATATTAAATGTAAAAAACACACACTAAGGGCTCAGTGTGTTGTGGATGAGCCCATTCATTAAAAAGGGTTGTTAATGCACCAAAACAAGTACATGCCTGATTTCAGCAATGCGGCTCAGCAGACACACAGAGTGGTGCATTACTGTGCCCTGTGGTGTGCTGCAAGGCAGATGCGTTGGGGTTCCAATATACACAATGCACATTACCCCAACGCAGTGCGAATTTGGTCCTAGTGGTTTCAGTTTTAGGTGAGTTCCACTTTAATTATTTGAGACCTCCCACTTCCCAAAGCTGGAATGGTTTAAATGCTGATGGGTTAAGCTTGCTTGTAATGTCTAGTCTTCTTTCAGCTACTTTGTAAGCACACAAAGGTGAAGATGGTGAGTATGGGGGAAAAAAAAAAATGGGGCAGAGCTGGAGGGTTTTCCGGGGGGGAAAAAAAAGAGGATTTTGGAGATCAGTATAAGAATATATAGTGTGAACAGACCACATAAAACGAAAAAAAAAAATGTATTTTTATGTGCCCTTTTCATCCCATATATGTGATGCATAAACTGCATAAGGCATCAGCTACATAAAGTATAGTTTTGTGTTCTGGCAGTTGTCCCCATCCTACTGAATAACATTGCTGTGAAGATGGCTGTGTTCCCAGGATCTATAGTCTATGTGGATAGAGTAAGGAAGGGTTATAACCCCTGCAAGGTTTATTTTTGTCATGTAGGGGGAGCTCTACCTTTTTGCTTCCTGTCCCAAACCCAAAACAGGAAATGAGAGGGAATATCTACATTAGGGGAATCTGTTGGGGGTGTGTGCCATAACAGAACAGAGCTATCGTCTTCTTTGAAAGATTTCCCCTCTATATTTTGGGGACAACCAATGATTTGTTTTTTTTTTTTCCCCCCTCTCAATAAGCATAAATATGACATAGAGGGTGAGTCTCCCTAATGGGGACACATACACAATAAAAACTGAGAGATGTTCTAATTTTCCTCTTCTCTATTCACAACTAAAAGTTTTGCCTTTTTTAGCTATACTTTTAACATTCCCAAACTTGGGCTCAATTTGGTGTGTGTGGGTCCCCCCCCCCCCCCCCCTCTCTTTAAGCCGTAATCATTGACCGCTCATCATGGTTTTGTTAAAGCTTTTAAAGCCCCAAAAGCTCTATATAAGCCTGCCATACATGCTGCTCTGCATGAACATGGTCACTGAAAGCTATAGCATGCATGCGTCAGTGAAATTTTTACCGACCACCAAACATGACCTATTCATGTTTATGGGACTGAGCTGTAAATGCCCTTCATTACATGTGTGCAGTGAGCTTTCAGTTAAAACGGGCAACAATGAGAATCCATTGGGAACCAATGCCAACATCATACACATAGCCATTAGGATTGGGGTGGGGGGTTCTATTCTGGCCAATCGGGGCCTATCACTTTACCATGTGGGTTATGCATGGCTGGATCTGCTCTTGCTTTTTTAAAGCAGAGCTTCAGCCAAAAAAGGGTTAAACTAATAGCCATACACTTCTAAACCTTCTGTCTGCTTTTTTTTTTTTTTTTTTTTTTTTTTTTTTTTTTTTTTGTGTGTGTTTTCATTGACTATTGGAGTAGGGGTTTCACCTCATCCATTTTAAACCCAAACTCCTATTAAGTATGCAGGTTATGTGGTAATTAAACTCACTTGGTGCCTTATCTGCATTAAATTGGCGTGTGTGTGTGTTTAAAGGGATGAGGTGGCAACTCTATATTGAAGATGTACCCTAAAAAAAAAAGCTTAGATTTGTTCCATGACTAACATTAATGTTCTCTTGTTTCTCTCAAAACTTTTTTTTTTTTTTACCAAAATGCCATTAGAAGATAAAATAACTAACCTATAAAGTTGCAACATTCACCTCAGATTCCCAGGAAGTGTCCTAACTTTTGACTGGACAGTAAGCCTCAGGTTCACATATATATGATGTGGGAAATGCAACAAAACCTGTGTGTTTCCAGCACTGCACTGAAATTGCACAGCGTTTTTGCTATCTGCTGCAGGTGTAAATATTAAATGCACGACCCCTCAAAACAGCTTGCAAAATGCAGTGCGATTCACTGAATTGGTGCGCATGAATATGGTACGATTCACGTGCATCTCGCATGCAATGTGCTGCATTGCAGCAGTGTGAACCTAGGTTAAAAGAAGCAGAACAACTATGAGCTCATCTTTCACTCCCTATCAGCATGCTTCTTGTGATGCTTCATCCTGTTAATTCCAGCCCTGCTATACAGTAACTAAAAGAGGATACCAGGTCAAATTCAGGTACTTGCACTGCATGCATGTAAATGTAATGATATATTGATAAATACAGGGCTGCATTATTGTCTGTGTGTGTGTGTGTACACCTAAGGTGTGAAATGTTGGCGATGGCGCCAAGTCTGTCTAATGGGTTTTATTGGGAAATGTGTCATTCTGGTCTTGTGTGAGGTCAAAAAGCTGTGGGTTTTATTTATTTTATTTTTTTAATCAGTTGAATAGCTGTATTTAGAAGCTTGTCATCGGTCCTATGTCTGAATCATATTTTTTATTAAATTTTTTTTTTTTTTTTTTTTTTTTTACCTTTTCAGAGGGAGTGTATCTCTATACATATTGGCCAAGCAGGTGTTCAGATGGGGAATGCCTGCTGGGAGCTTTACTGTCTAGAGCATGGAATCCAGCCTGATGGAGTTGTTGGTAAAGATAACACTGCTCCAGTAGATTCATCCTTTGGAACATTCTTCAATGAGACTGGAACAGGCAAACATGTTCCACGAGCAATATTTGTTGACCTTGAACCAACTGTAATTGGTAAGTAGCAGATATGTACTTGTGTATAAAGGCATGAGGAAATATAGAAGTTTATTTGGATATAAAAAATGATTTCTTTAATTTAGACCAGCTTTGGGTCCCCTCACTCAATATTAACATAACCTCAAAGGAAATAAACTGTAATGTGACAGTCAGATAATGCATATACTTGGCTTGCGCCCAGCTTCCTTTATCACTATCCTTCCAGTAGCATCTCGGGAAATGCTGAGTAGCACATTACAGGAATGTAATGTGGATTTTGTGAAGTGTGTGTGTGTGGTGTGTTTTGTTTTGATACAATAAAGCCCTTTTGCATCGAGTGGGAGTGCTGCCATTCATCTAATTTTTCTCATTATTTGTTTTGGTACAGGAAGAGAAGCCTTAAGCTAGTGGTTCTCAACTCCTGTCTTTAGGACCCACTAACAGGCCAGATTTTTGCAATCACTGAGCAGCAAATATCACCTGTAATGTATTTCAGTTACCTTGCAAACCTGGCCTGTTGGTGGGTAAGGATGAGCTCCGGCGTGTTTGCATGGCGCACGTGCCGAGCCCGCCAGGAAGACGGCGCAGCGCTAATCACAGGCAGGGAGACATTTCCCGATTTCTGCAGCCGCACATCGGGAAATGTCTCACTGCTTGTGATTAGCGCTGCCCCGTGCCGACTTCCTGGCGGGCTCGGCACGTGCGCCATGCGAACACGCCGGAGCTCATCCCTATTGGTGGGTCCTGAGTGCTGGAGTTGAGAACCGTTGACTTTTTTTTTTTTTTTTTTTTTTTTGTCAGGTCCACTTTAAAGGAATCCTTTATCTGCTTCCCACCTTTATGAAGATGCTAGATGCATCTCCTCTTATGAAGATTTCCAAATCCTTAAACATGTATGCAGCCATTATAGTTGCAACCTCTACCCGGCGTAAGTTTCAGGTCACTTCTCAAACATTTTTAAAGTATATCAAATGTTTAACCTTTCCAGGCATCTGGCATTTTCAGAAGTTGGCAATGGCAGCCTACATGTATCTTGGCACAGTTTTCCTTTAAGCCTCCAACTATTGCTAAATACATACAATTACCGGTAATGCCTTATAGAAACTTTCCTGCTGCCATGATACAGGTTTCTATAAGCCTCCTACACATAAGTTGGCTATAGGGCAATTTTTCTTCCTGCAACCAGTTTGAAAGAAAATTGGTAGATTCTGATTGTTTCGATGGGGGAATCGCTCCTGCAGGTGTGTTCTCCCGGCGGAGGGAGCAGTCCCTGTCATGAACAGTGATTGCTATAGCCGCAATGGCAACATTCGCATGAAAAATCAAAGGCTTGTTGATCGATCAGCCTGCCCATACGTAATTCAAATCTCGGCTGGTCGATGCTGAACCGACTGAGATTTGAACTGTCTATGGCCAGCTTTACAGCTCTTTATATGAGGGGGGGATCATTAACATAGAAGCTCTATAGAGCTTTCCTGGTGGAATAAAATGCAGTTCAGATAAGCATGCTTTGATCTTATAAAATGCCTGCTCTACCCCTACTTTACCTTGCTTCTATTGCTTTGCTTCATGTTTTTGCACTTTTTATTAGAAAAAAAGTTATAAAAGCAGTAGTAAACTCGGGGACAGCTCAATTTCAAACAGTATAGTCTAACTTACTATTTTTACTACTACTTTGAAAGACCTGCCGTTTAGGAGCTATGACTCTCTTCTGTCCATGATGTCACTTGACATGCACATTGTAAATCCCATTGACAGCACAATCTGAGTGTGCCTTCTCTCTGTACATCAATGTGACAGCTTTACATCCTTCTGTTTCCTCAGCACAACTGAAATCCCGCAAGGGTTTTAAGAATTACAATTACTTGGTCTACATTCACTGTGCATGTGTGAGATTCCTGCAATTACATTTGAGAAAGGGCAGGAGGAAGTTTCCACAAAAATGAAGCAGGCATTGGTCAGAACGGACCGAAATAAGCTGCAGAAATGGAGGCATTATAGCTTATTGCTGTTTATAATTTGGCATTATGCTTGCTGAGGATCTTTTAAAGTTTACTACTGCTTTAAAATGTAAACCTTTACTTGGCTGTCCTTAAAGTAACTTTGCCATGAGGAAAGTATAGGGCTGCAATTGCTTTCCTCCTTTTTGGAAATGCTAGTTACGTGGCTGTCCAAATTCAATAGTTGAATCAGACATGCCACAAGCATGCTGTAAATAAAGTCTGCATTCCAGATCTCCTACATGTGTTCAAGTAAGACTGATAAAGCATTGAAACCAAAACAGCATGAAAGCCAGTCAAAACCATTTTAAAAGCCAATCTCATGAAGACCCTGTGACCCAGATTCAGCCGACAGTGGACTTAAGTCTGCTGTCGGCTGGTTCAGGCTCTAATGTTGGGATCAACCCAAATGGCCTAGCTTTTGTTGAAGCCAGTTTTGCAAGCAGCCCTGTGAGTATTCTTTTCCCTAGATTAATTCCCTGGTCCATTAAGGTGGCCATCCCAATTGTGTGGACAGCTTTTGGATGTCCAGTGGTGGTGTCCCTCACTGAGGGGCAATACTCCCTTGCCTCAAGTCTTGAAGGCAAGAAGTGGTAACCTCTCCTGAATGCTTTTAACTTGACATATAATCCACGTTTTAAAACATCTGTTTAGCCACATTTGCATTTAGAAGCGTTTGAAAACTTTCATTTTTGGCTAAAAAAAAGCCTGTAAACGCGAGTTACTGCGTTTGGTGCTTGAAACGCCTCTAAACTCAGCGTCTGAACTTCTTCTTTTTTTTTTTTTTTTTTTTTTTTTTTTTTTTTTTTTTTTCTCTCATCACCGGTAACTGGATTCCACTTGAAGTGGCCACAGGGTCAGTACAACTCAATTTTGTTGCTGTAGTCTGATTGGAGTTCTAGTAAGTGAATACTCCCTCTCTCAAAGAATGCCAAGTACTCTTTATGTGGCAGTGTACCGTCTATGCCAAATGGCAGGGGTCCCCATACTGATGTAGCCAAGAAAATTAAATTCTTTACCCCATCCCTTTCTGTTAGGCTCTGTTATTCCCATCAGCTGGTTAAGCAGTGTGTAAATGTGCTTTTACTATACAAAGATACTGTACATACAAAACTATTACAACATTAGGAATACAAGACTGGTATCTATCAAGCAAACAGCCTATAGACTGTAACCGTAGAAATGCACTTAAAAGTTACTTGGTTTCAGTTAGTGTTCATGATCTCCATTGCTCCTGTAGATCGGGCACCGTCTTGTTCGCTGATTACAGACTCAAGTGTCCTTTGGTGTTAAACCATGTTGAGTGGGCTGTACTAGCAGTCTCTACTGCTCCCCTTTTTATTAGGGCTTTTGTTTACCGTGGCTACAAATTTGTTTTCCATAACAGCCATTCTTTCAGTTTTTGGGACCCTCTTTTACCTGTTTACTATAGCCATAGAGACAATAGCCTATTCAAACTGTAAATTGAATACAACAATGGTATCTACATTCCCATTGTATCAAACAGCATTTGTTTTTGAGAAATATTTAGTCAAGCCAAAACCTGACAGCTGATTTCTATGACCAACTACTATTGTAATATTGTCCCATGTAATGTTATGTCTGATTAATATAAAAAAAATCATATTTTAACAAACTCCACACAGAAGGCTATGAAGCTGACTAACTTACCAGGATGAGATGTGGGTGCAGCAAATCTTGTGGTGTGGGGTTTTTTTTTTTTTTTTTTTTTTTTTTTTTTGAGGCAGCCAAAGTCATATTTTTAAAGCCAGGTCCTAAATGTTGGCAATTGCAACCTAATGAGTTGTCTGGAAGATGAAGGATGTAGTGGCTAGGCCAGCAGCTGTCTTCACTTACACTTTTGCAAGGTGAAGCTTGATCCGAGCCTCTGCCCCACTTGGACCTAGGGATGTGTGGGTTTTTGTATTCGTTTTTGCTAGGCCTCACTTTAGCTAGGTCCATTGCAGCTTCTTATTTGTTTAAGCAATAAAAACAGTCAAAGATTTGGGGGGGGGGTTAAAAGGCAGCAGAACAGTCAAAGATTAAAAAGTAGATGACCTTTCCAAAGTCTTTATAAACTTTTTTTTTTTTTTTTTTTTAATTTTTAGGTGAGATCAAAAATGGAATATATCGTACTCTCTTTCATCCTGAACAGCTCATTAGTGGCAAGGAAGATGCAGCAAATAATTATGCCCGCGGTCACTATACTGTTGGAAAGGAGATAATTGATTCAGTTTTGGACAAAATGCGTAAAATGGTAAGTTTGGTTTTAATGCTGAAATGTCTGAACATAGACATAGAACACAAGTCGGATTTTCTAAAGGAAAATGTTTGCTGGGAGCTTGTTTGAAATTCCCACCGTGTGTAGGCTCCATCGGAATTTCCGTCACACAAAATTTGAGATCTGGATCTCAAATTTTCCGACAACAAAATCCGTTCTCGTAGATTCCAATCGCGTGTACACAATTCCGACACAAAGTTCCACGCATACTCGGAAACAAGCAGAGGAGCCGCACTGGCTATTGAACTTCATTTTTCTCAGTTGTTGTACGTCACTGCGTTCTTGACATTCTGAATTTCCAACAAGATTTGTGTGTATGCAAGACAAGTTTGAGCCAACATCCGTCAGAAAAAAAAAACATGGATTTTGTTGTCGGAATGTGCGATCGTGTGTACAGGGCATTAGTGTTGAAGGACTGTGGAAATGATGGTCCCAGCATATCGCTGTAAAAAAACTGCAAGGCCCTGTGTTACTGGGGTATATGGAGGGTTTTAAGTGCAAAAGCTTGTAGTTATAGTATGTATAATTTTCTTCCTACTGGTAGTTGGTATGATTTGTGCATTCGCCCTTTAAAAGAACATGAGGCTTGCAGGGCAAATATAATGATCAATCACTTTAAGACTGGCATTAACTTGACTCCTACAGTAAGAGGTAGGGGGCCAGGTCCAGCAAGGGTGCAAACTAATGATTCCCACAATACGGAAGGTGGAGGCATAGTTTCCTATCTGCTAATACAAGGCACCCAATTTGCTAGCTATCTTTGCTGGATTCAGCTATGACTTACCTGGGTGCTGCTGTTGAGAGTTTGAGAATCCAGCTCCTTTCTCAGTACATATGGTATCCCTACTTTAATATAGCGCATGTCTGGTATTAATACTAGGGATTTCTTGTAATAAACAAAGGCATCTACTGAACTCAAATTGTTTGGGAGCTTCTGCCACTTTGCCTGTCTGTTTGTCATTCTCCCTTATGATGCTCCACAATGTGTGGATTTCTCATCACTTCCGTTCCAGCCACTTCAATGCTGCCTTAGCCCTCATTAGTGCAACTATTGTGCCACTCCTACCCTCAACTTGTTCACCTTCCTGGTCACACGGCTCATCTTAACCCTAGCTGTCCACACATCTACCTTCCATGCAGTAATTCCACACCGATCTTCCTGCTCTTCTCTCCTGTTGACTTCAACCCATCTTTGTCTGCTCTCCCTTCATAAATATTCACTGCACACAGCCCTGCAGGCTCTGGTCATTCCACACGCAAATCTGTTGGATAGCCTTTCTATCCCAGTTTACTTTTAACGGTCTTGTTCCTGTAATGCAGCCAACATTCTCTTCACTCTTTTTTTTTTTTTTTTTTTTTTTTTTTTTTTTTTTTTTTTTTTTTGCTCCACTCTTCAAAAACTCATACTATTGCTACCCAGACCCCCACCTATTCACTCTTTTCTTATTCTGAATACTGGGTTCATACTGCTGCGGTTTTAGGTGTGCTCCCTCTGAATTCTATTAAACCATACCTTTCATGAAGGCACATCAAAGTACTGCATCTTTGATGTGGTTTCAGAAAATGCACAGGCCAATAAAAAAAATATATATTATATTAATTTTTGGGAGCACACAACTTGGTGGTGTTCCCTTAAAGTATGTTCTACAGCCCAGGGCCTGTGCTGTGTAATTTGTCCCTCCTGTATCTGAAATGCCTGGTTCTGCCCTCCCCTTTGTAAACTGACCATGGTTTATCATGGCTGCTGAGCTCTGACACCATGGTCCGTTTACATGCCTCTGTCATTTGCAGCTCTCCCCTTTCCCCTTCCCTGCCTGTCAGCTCATGAGTGGCACTCCTCACGTGCCTCCTTGGCTCTCTCCTGGCTGAGGTTGGCGGGAGTTCTTGGGGCCCCGCCTGCTGGAGCAGTCGGCCCAGGAGGGGAGAGCCAAGAGGTCATGGGAGTGCCGGGAGATGCTCTGAAAGAAGGTGGAAATCGACATCTTTTTATAAAACCTACTGTGCGGCACACGTCCTTAACAGAGGGGATGACATGATGGTACAACAGTGGCTTTACAACCACTGTAAACCACACATACAATCACACTGGGGTTTTTAAACTGTGCGATGGTGTGGACCCACTAGAAGGCTAGGTTTACAACTTTGCATGTCAGGACTGTGCACAAAATTGTGCTTACTGATGCACACAAAAATGCCTCTGCAATGGCTAATGCACACAATTCTAGAAAAAATTTTAAATAAGGGTTTGTTCACACATGCTTTGGTCTTTTGAAGAGCAATTGGCATTTGGACTTTTTTTTTTCAGGGAACATTTGAGAATGTAAGGAAGCATTGTATCGCTTCAACCCCACACTAGCATATGCATTGCATGCAGTTGCTGGATGCTTGCAGAGCAACATTTACTTGAACGGGTTGCGTTCGACATGGGGTAAAAGTCATGCCACGGCTGTGAAGCAAAGCATCATGGCCATAGCATGTGTACATCCCTAGACACTTACTCTGCAGCTAAAGGGGGTAGCCGTTGCAGGAACCCGGGGATGCAACATTGTCCCCCTCCCAGCCATCATAACTTAACCATGTTCAGCTTTTAGCTATGCACTCTGCAGGTCACAATCCCCCTGAATAGCCCTTATTTTCAACTTCAAAAGTTGAGAGGTATGTTGGTACTATTTCAGTGCATGTCACAAATCTAACATGCATTACAAACCTTGCACCACTATTGGCTCCATCTGGGGGAGGGGGGTTGGGTGCAGTTGGCCATGTTAGTCCTGCGTGCTGGATGACCTGGGACTGCACTAAACAGGAGGGGGAGGACAGAAGGAGAAACCAAAATACATAAATTGTATTGGCCTGTTAATCCACAATAACAGAACAGAAAATTTGATTCTAGACGCACAGAATATGTACACTTGATAGGAGCACAGAGAAAAATATCCATATTCTATATATTCTTTGAAGGGTGTGTGTGCCTGATCTGCCAGTTCATCAAACTGTCTAGTGTTTGAGTATCCTAAAGTCGTTACTATGGTACCTAACAAGTGTTTAATTTATATTTTATTATGTTTGCAGAGTGAGCAGTGCTCTGGCCTTCAAGGATTTCTAATTTTCCACAGCTTTGGAGGTGGTACAGGTTCTGGCTTCTCTTCCCTGTTGATGGAGCGTCTTTCAGTCGATTATGGAAAAAAATCAAAGCTGGAATTCTCGATTTATCCTGCTCCACAAGTCTCTACTGCAGTGGTAGAACCATATAATTCTATTCTGACAACCCACACAACTCTGGAGCATTCGGACTGTGCCTTTATGGTAGACAATGAAGCCATCTATGATATTTGCAACCGAAATTTGAACATTGAACGTCCTTCATATACCAACCTAAATCGACTGATAGGACAAATTGTTTCTTCCATTACAGCCTCCTTGAGGTTTGATGGGGCATTAAATGTGGATTTGACTGAGTTCCAGACTAATTTGGTGCCTTATCCTCGCATCCACTTCCCACTGGTCACATATTCACCCATAATATCAGCAGAGAAGGCTTACCATGAGCAATTGTCGGTGCCAGAGATCACCAATGCTTGCTTTGAATATACAAATCAGATGGTGAAATGTGATCCTCGACGTGGTAAATACATGGCTTGCTGTCTGTTGTATAGAGGTGATGTGGTGCCAAAAGATGTCAATGCTGCAATAGCTGCAATTAAAACCAGGAGGTCTATACAGTTTGTAGACTGGTGTCCTACTGGATTTAAAGTGGGAATAAACTACCAGCCTCCTACTGTAGTTCCGGGAGGAGACCTGGCCAAAGTCCAACGGGCTGTCTGTATGCTAAGTAATACTACAGCTATTGCAGAGGCCTGGGCAAGGCTAGATCACAAATTTGATCTCATGTATTCTAAGAGGGCATTTGTACACTGGTATGTGGGAGAGGGCATGGAGGAAGGAGAGTTCTCTGAAGCAAGGGAGGATATGGCTGCTCTAGAAAAAGATTATGAAGAAGTGGGAACCGACTCTGTTAAAGAGGAGGAAGATGATGATGAATACTGAAACTGTCGGTTAACTAGAGTCAAAAAATGGCTTTGTTAAAGAACTGATTTTGAGGCATTGGAATGCCCATTTCACAATTTCAGTGTGTAAAATAAAGAAGTAACATGTTTGACTTGGGCAAAAATGTTACACTATTGCCTGGTTTCTGATAATTTAATAAATCTGACTTTGGTTTCAAATATCTGCAGACTGTTTTATGGAGGGTTTAATTTGTAAAAAAACATCATTCTGAAAGGTACACTTGTGATAGTCTATATTTAAAGCCTACATGCAGAGAACAGCTACATATAGTATGTTAGCAGACTGTCCAATAGACCTGAAGGCATTTAATTATGGAAATGCTCTTCTATGCTGCCTATTCCTTGGCTTTTTGTCCAGCAGAGGGTGCAATAAAAGGCCTGCAAACTTTCAATGTAAGCTTTTAGCTTAATGTTAAAGCCTCATGCACACTGGATGTTATTAAAAATGCCAGTAGCATTGCTGCATGGGGAAAAAAAAACAAAAAAAAAAAAACTTGAGTTTTTGCATTAGTGTTTTTGGCAAAAAAATGTAAACTATGGGACCAGAAAAAATGCTCAAATGCTGGTTTAGCCCTGCCAAAAAATGCTGACAGCCTATGTGTGCATGGGCACATAGGATAACATGCTGGGGAGTTCACTGGCTGTAGGAAAAGCCAAAAAAACTGCTGTAAAAATGTCCAGTGTGCATGAGGCCTAATTGTGTACTTTCTGTTTAAACTTAAATTATTTAAGTTAATGCCATCGATAGAACAGCTTTGTGCTCATTAAAGCTAAAACCAAAGTGAGGCTATTGCAAGTAATGGAAATGTTGGACAGTTGGCATATTAAATGTTGTTATTGGAAGAATTCTGACCCACAGACAACTGAACTGGATTTTCATACGCTTTCAGTCCTGGTGATGGCTGCACCAGACAAATGGGGTGCGTCTCCAAAAGTGGGTACACAGACAGCAAAAAATTGACATGGATTCTAAACCCTCACTCTATCAAATTACAAACAAGTGGCTTTTAGGTGCACTTTAATGCTTTTGGTGTGGGGTGGTGTGTGTGGGGGTTTTTTTTTTTTTTTTTTTTCCTATTTTCATTACTTTCTAACCTTGGCTAGCAGAGTTAGAATGCTGGTTTATAGTTGAGCTGTTAATGTCCCACTGGGGTTGCTGTCCATGTCTGAAATGCCCTCTTCCTAGCACAGTTATAGAGGGCTTGGAGTCTGTCAGTGCTGTGTATGTTAGCGGTTCCCATTCAGGGCTTCCGCTGCCATTTGTGGTGCTGCAAGATGGTTCTGGAAAACAAAATTGGCACATGAATGTAATGCTACAAATTACAGGTCACAATATTTCACAAAATTAGAGCACAAATGCCATGAATTTCTCTGCACTACCAGACAGTATTTCTGGAAGCTACTGTCCCTTGTAGAGATTCTGGTTCATGTCTAGCTACCAAATGTTATACACAGATTTACACTGTTCATCTTTGCTTTGTCTTCAGTCAACTATAGCAAGTGTGTGTGTGTGTGTTGCAAGTTTTAACCATTGTAATTGTTTAGCTGTTGTCTTTTGGTCCACTGTAAAAGAGCGTGTATTGAGGATTTTCTGTTCTGAAAATGCTACTTTTTTTTTTTTTTTTTTCTTTTTCTTTTTATTGTGGGAGTGTACAACCTGACCCTTTCTTGCATCTTGGACTCTCTCTTGATCACTTGTCTTGGGATTTGCACACCTGATGTGACAATGTTCTATGTTAGGAATATGAAAGACCTAATAATAATAATCCCAGGCCTCGCCTATAAAACACCACTGTGGACTGCACTGCAACATATTCCTGCTTTGAGCTTGGCCTAAAATACATTGCTTTTCAAGGGCATCCAAAGCTAGTATTCACCTATGGTGCAGTCCAATTTTAGCAACAGATTTTCTAGGGTGGAATTTTCTTCATCTGAAGAAGTTTAAGCATATTCCTTAGCAGTGTGAAAGCCCTTTGTATAGCACAAAACCGAATTTGTTTTAGATTGACCACTGATCTAACCCTCAATAGTCTATTTGCCTAGCCCTACTACACCGCGCACACACTAATGTGTGGTTTTCAACTGTTAGCACTCCAAAGGGGGATACTTGCAGGTTTTTAGGGTTTGCATACACTTTAAAATACACCAATGCTAAAAACAGACTTTTTGAAATATTTGTTATATATTAATTTTTATATACATATATTTATTAATATATTAAATTTCTTGTCTGAAATAAAGTGTGCAGCAGGTGCAGTCTAAACACATTATTTGTATCCTCCTACAAACTAGTATGTGACTTGAAACTAATACATACACTCCTAACAGGCTTTACAGTTATGCTCACTCCCCAGGTCCCCTTGCCACACCCTATCAGTGATTTTATAGACAGATCCTTGACCATACATGTGGTACCTTACCTAAGTTTACCAAGATCTGGTCAGGGGAGATGGGGGATAGACATATCTGAGGGCTGGCACAACAAAGCCTTTCTATTCACTCATCTATTTCAAGCTATGCTCAGGGGAAGAAATGACAAGGTGGTATTAAGTCCCAACTAATAAGCTCATGTTTCCCTCTGCCACAGATGTCTGCTGGAGATGTCACTCAGAGAGGCACCTACCTCCATACTTGGTGGGAGTGAGTGCATAGGCATTTGCCCATTCTGGTCAGATTTTACAAATATTCACCGAAATATAATAAGCCATTAACACCCCCCCCCCCCTTCTCTCCATTGCCCTTTTATCCTTACTCCTTAACTAATTCCAAATTTTTGGTACTATTCAGAATGGTTGAAAAATAATCAACTGATTCCAATTGTGTGAAGAATAGCTGGTTAAGGAGCAGGCCAAGAAGCCCCCCTTCCCTTCATGTAAATGAGTATGGGGTACATAGTTCTCATCCACCAAAAAAAATCTAAATCAAAGGTAAGCTTTGTACACATTAGTATTGTGTGTGGGGGTGTTTTTTTTTTTTTTTTTTTGTGTGTTCAGGCAAGCAGGGCTAAACAAAAAAAAGACCATCCCTGGTTTTTTTAAAAAAAAAAAACCAGGGATGGTGGTGGTTTGATTTTTATTAAAGCCTAGTACACACGGGTCGAATGTCAGGTGGCATCGGCCGGTTCAATAGAAACCGGCCAACGTGTACTAGAGCCAGTCTGACAGAAGCCAGCCATTGGCTGAAAGCGCTGATCGAAGTATTCTGACAGGGAGCGGGACCCCTGTCAGAATACAATAGAACAGCAGGGGAGATTGCTGTACCAATGTCAAATTGTTAGTACAGTGGCTCCTCCTGCGCTGTCTTTTTTTTTTGTTTAGCCCTGCTTGCACACGCACACACCTTCCCCATAATCATTTTCATGAGCGGGGCTGGAATATGGGGGTTCCAGATTCCAATAAATCACTACCTCCACAACCACTGAGCCAGGGTTGTGGGGAAGAGGCCCCTATCCCCATGTTGAGGGCATGTGGTCTGGTATGATTCAAGAGGGGGGAGGGGTGCTCACCAGTTCCCCTGTTTCTCCTTTTCCTTCTTGGCCTGTCAGGCTGCATGCTCAGTTAAGGGTCTGGATTTTGTGGGGGACCCTATGCCATATTCCCCCCCCCCCCCCCCCCCCCACACACAGAATTCAAATTGGTTGATCCTTTTTTTGGCTGATCTGAAAATTGGTAATTCATTACAAAATGAATAAACAAAGCGAATTAAAAAAATTAAATTAGTAACATCAATATTACCAGAATTAGTCAAGGCTTACCACTCTCATTAGCATGTATGATGGACTGATGGTTAAGTGTTTGGTGTTGATAGGGGCTTTTTAAACCTGGCATTTGTCTTTGAAAACCTATGTCATTACATCGTTTAGAAAATCCACCTTTAAATCCATGGAAAGTGTCTTCTGTCAATAATCTAGAAGGAAAATAAATTCTAAAAACAGGAAAGCTAAAATTGTTGAGTCTGGTCCAAATGATCAAAAAAAAAAAAAAACAAACATCCAAGGATTTTATATGGAGAGACTGTACAGTATAAAAGGAAAGATGTGCAATTTCCCCTTAAGAACAGGTTTGCCGTCCAAAAATTGCTTGCCGCGCTAAGCATCTGATCATTTAATCTATTTTTCTTGTGTATTGATCCACGCAGATGAAAAAGCCCACAATTTGTTAATGTTCCCTTAAGAATTTTGATGTTTTTCAAAAGCCATATTATTTAGACTGATTCAAGCAACAAACGGGCTGCCTCTTGGATACTTCAGGCTGCAGCTGACAACTGATGGCCATCATTAGATTTCTACCACACACTTGTAGATTCTTTATGGGAGTTTACGGAGAATGCAGAAGGTTTAGCTCCCTACAGAGCCTGCCTGCCACAATAGGACTGGGTCATACCAAGAATTGATTAGAAGGATAAAAACGAACCCATTCAATTCAAAATAAGGAAAAGATACAGTTCAACCCTTTTTTTTTCTTTTATATTATCTAGGACCAGTTATAGCAGGAGGATCTCTACTACCTCAGCCATGGTTTTTGTTTAATCGTTGCTCAATATATATATATACACACACACACTGTATATGTAATTTTTTTTTTTTTTTTTTTTTTTACCTAACCACTTCAGCCCCCCGCCCATGCCATATTTTTTGTGAAACGGTGCTGCGTTACTTTAACTGACAATTGCACGGTTGTGCAACGCTGTACCCAAATAAAATTGATGTCCTTTTTTCCCCACAAATAGAGCTTTCTTTTGGTGGTATTTGATCAACTCTGCGGTTTAAATTTTTTGCGCTATAAAGAAAAAAAGACCGCAATTTTGAAAAAAACACAATATTTTTTATTTCCTGCTATAAGACACATCCAATGAAGAAAATTCGATTTAAAATTTTTTTTTTTTTTTTCTTCAGTTTAGACCAATTTATATTCTGCTACATATTTTTGGTAAAAAAAGATCCCAAAAAGCATATATTAATTGGTTTGCACAAAAGTTATAGCTACAAGCTATGGGATAGATTTATGGACTTTTTATTTATTTATTTATTGGTTCTACTAGTAATGGCGGCAATCAGCGATTTTTAGCGGGACTGCGACATTGCGGTGGACAAATCTGCCACTGATCTTTTTGGGGACCAGTGACACTAATACAGTGATCAGTGCTAAAGAAAAATGCACTGTCACTGTATAAATGACAGGGAAGGGGTTAACATCTGGGGCAATCAAAGGGTTAACTGTGTTCCCTGGGTGTGATTTCATACTGTGTGGGGGATGGACTGACTCGAGGAAGAGAGACATCTTTGTTCCTGATTAGCAGGAATCACAGATCTCTCTCTCCCTCACTGACAGTGTGCCTTGTTTACATAGGCAGACCGTCGTTCTGTCTCTCCAGTGAACGATCGTGGGTGGCTGGCTGATTGGCTCCCGCTGTGTCCAATGACAGCTGGAGCGTGTGCCCCAGAGCCGATGGAAGGAATCATGTACAGGTACGCAATTTTGCACTAAAGGGATGCCCTGCTGCAGTATATGTACATGGGGCAGTCCTTCAGCGGTTAAACTGAATATTAGTTTTGGGTAGGTGGATTCTTGCTGATAGGATGGATCACACATCAGCTTGCTTTATCTCTTGAGAAATCCATATCTCTGAACTTCTGATCAATCTGCCTGCTCTTGCATTAATAGGAGAGGTCCCATTGTAACTTTTCTACTTTTTTTTTTTTAATTAGGCCCCTTTCACACTGGGTATTCTGGGTAGCGCTGTTTTACCGCAGTATTCGGACGCTAGCGGTGCGGTTTTAACCCCCAGCTGGCGGCCGAAAAAGGGTTAAAACCCCTCGTCATGCGCGGCTATAGCCGCGGTATTACCACGGTATAGCCGCGCTGTCCCATTGATTTCAATGGGCAGGAGCGGTGAAGGAGGAGTGAATACACCGCTCCTTCACCGCTCCAAAGATGCAGCTTGCAGGAGATTTTTTCTTCTCCTGCCAGCTCACCGCTTCAGTGTGAAAGCCCTCGGGCTTTAACACTGAGCAAACAGCAGAGGCTGTTTAGGGGCGGTTTGCAGGTGCTATTTTTAGCGCAATAACGCCTGCAAACCGCCCCAGTGTGAAAGGGGTCTTACTGTACATTGTTGAGAAATGGGACTCTGCAGCTGAATTGATGAAGTCTGGTAGTTTCAGCAGATGGATCTATGTTAGGGGGTCCAACCCACCAGCATTCACCCATCTGTTCTTGGTGGGCAGACCCTTTAACATGAATAATGAATCACAAAGCAAATAGGATTTTCTAACCTGTAGTTATTTCCAACAACCATTTTTGGGACAGTACTTATATGTTTATTTTTGGTCCAAAAAGAATTTGTGGTCTTTAGAGGAGGTAAATGAAATGACTTCTCCAATTGATTTATTTTCTGTAGAAATTAAACAAAAATAAGTGGTAACATTATAATTAAAACAATAAGGTAAACATGTATGTTTCATTATCAGGTTTGAATTTCTAATGAGCAACATGGGCCTGTACATAGTTGCGCATGAACTGGAATGGCACAAACTTTTAAATAAGTGTATTCGGGACACGTTAGGAGTGGACAGCTGAGAAATCGCCTTTTCCCACAAGCAGATAGTGACTTAATAGGACCAATCAGGGTACATGAGCTGGAATGGTTCCGATCTTTAAAAGAGCATGTTCCTATTCAACTCTTCCCACCACCATTGTGCTTTATCAAAATTATCTACTTGTATGTCTTTGGACTGTCACAGGAAACCAAGGCATCGAAAGGAAACCCACATATGCACAATGGAGACTATGGGGTTGATTTACTAAAGGCAAATATACTGTGCAGTTTGCAAAGTGCACTTTGTAGGAGCAGTTGCTCCAGAGCTTAGTAAATAAGTAGAAGCTCTGCTGACTTTCATCGTCCAATCATGTGCAAGCAAAAAGCCTGTTTTGTTTTTTTTTTAATTTTCTTTCCACATGATTGGGTATTCTTTGCAAAGTGAAGCTTTATCTCGTTTAACTAAGCTCTGGAGCAACTGCATCTGCAGAGGGCAACTGCACTTTGCGAAGTGCACAGTCAATTTGCCTTTAGTAAATCAACCCCACTGTCTTTGAAATCAGAACCTCCAAGCTACAAAGCAACACATCTCCTCTATGTGTAATTGTTCCTCTGCAGAAGACTAGCAACTAATACCATCTTTTTAGGTCTTTTTAGAACATGGGGAGGGAAAGAGAGGTGCCAGGCCACCACTGGTGTAGTACAGTTTAATGTAACAAACACAAATGTACAGTTAAAATACACTCACAATGTGGTCTGTGTGACTGGCAGATATGAACAGGGTGAAGTCCCCCTGAGAGAGTCCAGGGAGAGCAAGGGCTGCTGGAGAACGGAGCTGCCTGGGAAAATGGTGCAGGGATCCTCACCATCCTATGAGCGGACGCCACGAAAAAAGGAGCTGTCAAGCTTAGTGTGGATGACCTGTCAACCCAGAAGCTGTGTGGCCAATCGGAAAGCATTTCAGAGACCAGCCACGCCTCCTTCCTCAGCCTATCTGGTCTCTAAACCTCCGAGAATTAATTACCAGTCACAGCTAACCCTTTCATGCCCCCCAGATTCAGTATTGGACGCCATTTCGCTGCTCATCATAAGAAAGCTCTCACGTTACTTCGGGTAACATGCATCCAATTTATACAAAACTCTCTAGCAGAAGGGGAAAGATTCAGGAAATGGTGTGTACAAGAAACATACTGGATATTTGAATTAAACCGTCTATCACCAGAACACAGGACTACAGGAAAATGGCCGCAAACAATGACTGTAGCACACTATATAAACACGCTTCCCTTGTCCCCCACTATCCCCTGATGATGTCACGTGACCGTGATGTAATGCGTAGGGCGTGAGTAGAGGCATTCCGGAAGTGACGCGATTGTGGAACGAGCTCGGAGCTCATGGATATAGGCCGTTACTCAGCTTTTGCATGTGAGTGCACTGTATGATGTTATGATTTTAATAAATTCATTCTAAGTTACTACAATACGAGAGCGCTCTTCTCCCTTTATATATACCCCTTTTAGAGGACATTAGAGGGAACCCCCTGGGAGAAAACAGAGACACAACATATGTGAGAGCGGATGATCGGAAACAACTATAGAGGACCCCAAGGGGTGACTACACGTCAGTACACTGTCCAAGGAACCATAGGCAATGCTGATTCAATAATTACCTGAGGTGTGAGACTAGAGAGCACGGAGGTGATGTGAGAGCAAGATTGTCACCTATATTATGAATAATCACCACTAAGGCTGTAGGCATATTGTGCACTACCTCACAAAAAGGACTTTTTATATAAGGACTTGTATCGATGGTCATGCACCATAATATTGTTGTTTAGATTTGTGTGTTAGGTGTCCAGCCTTGAGACACAAGTTATTACTTATGCACTAGGATCACTTTTATTACATATTTTGGATCATTATTTATATTGCATGTTTATACACCTATTTTCTATTGCTGCTGATTTAACACAGTGTGAAGAGTGTGGCGATCGCTGGATGACTAGAGGCATCACAGAGTGATTGCTTTTAGCCTTGAGGTTACACCCAGTAACGTTCAATTGGTTTATGCACTGAAGTCATTTTATATTTATATTTATTTTGATGGTTTTCTATTAGGAGTGATTAACTACCACAAGAGTTCATGTCTCATATTGGTTAAATTGAGTTAACTGTCAGCGCCTTACTATTCTCTAACAATTTATTTATCAATAGTCAAGATTAAGCTATTTACAAGCAAGCTTGCTATACATTTTTTAACCCACACAGCGTGGTAGCATGAGAGTAACACATAACAACTATCACCGGAAGGCCTCAATGAAGAGCTGGAGGTTAACACTATTTTATAACTCTGGCCCCTGTTTGGTTCCTTTGCTCTTTGCTATTTGCTTTCCTTTCCCCACCCCAATTTTACATAATTTTTATAGTTGCCCCCGTTCTCATTTATTTGTTTATTTTTTAAATAGAATTTAGTCACATAGGTTTTAATTTTCTTTCATGCTTGTTACCAAATGGAACACGATCATTAATGCACTTGTTTAATTCGTATTCAAAAAATCTCACTTGCCTTGTGTGCTGTTTGTTGCAAATATTTGGTCCCATTGAGTGTGATGCTGTAAGGATCTCAGCTTATTGAAGTTAGCTTTTTTGAAACATAGACTCCTTGTCACACCAACATGCCTCACTTTTCTGTAACTTACTGTATGGCAAATGTGATTGGACCATGATCACTATTACTCATGCTGTCTAATTTGCACATCTGTAATAAGCGCCATGTTATTTGAAATGGATAGATACAACAGAGCATTTTTCCTTATTGGGTCCTTCACCATCCATTCAATGAAATCATCCTGCAATACATTTAAGGACTCTGATGTGAAGGGGGGGGGGCTCTGGTGTTAAAAGGGGAACACTGATGTGACAGAGGGTCTCTGATGTGAAGAGGGAACTCAAATGTGAAAGAGTGGGCATCTGATGTGATGTGGGGGGCTTGTGATGTGGAGGGCGCCTATGATGAGAAAAAGGGGACATATTGTTTGATGTGATTGGGGGCTTCTGACATGAAAGGGGAATCTAATGTGATGATGTAAAGGGGGACTTCTCATTTGATGGAGGCTCAGATGTGAAGTTATTTCTTGGAGTGTGTTTTTTCATTCACTTAAATTATACAATTGTATTAATTCATTTATAAAAATTATTTTTTCAGCTCACAATTGTTTATAATATATGCAATGTGGCCCTCATACTGAAAAGTTTGGGGAAGTCTGCACTAGGAATATTTGATCACTATAGGCAACAACTCCACTTTTTTTCTCTCTCATCGTTTGTCCAGTTCTTTTAATGTTTTTATTCTGCATTATATGCTCCTATTTTGCTGCTCCCAGCAGCCTCATAAAAAAGGAAGGGAGCCTAAAGACCAGCAGAGGACCGATCATTTACTCACCATGCTCAAACTCCATTTTCCATAACTCTGTGGGTTCCTGGACATATCTAGAGAAGATATGTTCTTCAGCTTCCTTCCCACAGCAGCTCAAAAAAGGGGCCAAACTTTCTGAGGCAGATGTAGTAGGGCAAGTGATCTGTAGCCAGATGAGAGGTCTTCCACTGTCCGAGGCAGCATGAGAGCAGCTGGATAGGAGCCTAATAGTACACAGCTTCTCAGGGGGATGAGGAGCCCTTCTTCAACTACTACCAGAGTATTCTAGATCCAGCGGAGTGGCCCCTTGTCCTTTGGATTCCTCCAGCTGTTCGCTGTGTTACCATAGTTTACCTGGACTTTACAGAGAGGGTTCCTGTTTATGAGGATAATCACAAGTAGCTGTTTGTGTTCTGAATTGTTTTAGTGAAGTAGTGATTCTCAGCCAGGCTTCCTTTTGTTATAGAATGTCATAGAGACTATGCTATGCAGCCACATATTATCCTGATTGAGCCACAGAGCATGGCTGTGACAAGTGCATGTTTGTTCAATTTTCATAATCTGTTTTGTATTTTTTTGCAGTGCATGCATGCTATTTACTTTCCTGGACCTGTTATGCAGTGTTGCTTCTCAGAACATCTAAGAACACCTGGTGGCTCTGCCATCAAGGTCATGGCAGGTTCTGGTATTTTCTGTTATGGGCAGTTAACTGTCTCCTATTAGTGCTCCTGCATTGTCACCTTGTCACATGAACCCCTGTGGCCATAGCAAGTTTATAGCAATCATGCAGCACTGAGATGTGACAAAGAATGCAAAAAGAGGAAAAACAAGTATTTTATGGAAAAAAGTGACAATTGTTTCTGATAATCAGTACTTTAGCAAACTAAATGTTATCTAGTTAGGGTTTACATCCACACCATAAAAAAATTAAAATGTTAACAGTCTAAGGTAAAGGTAATAAATCATACTTCCAAAGGAATTGTATAAGATCATAGAGATAAAAAAAAAACTTAATTTAACCTTTTTTTTTTCCAGAAAATTAACACAGCTAAATAATTTCTGCTGTAGGGCTTGCTGCCATTTTGGCTTGCCTCTATACCCATCTATCATGAATGCAACAGGCACAGCAATTCAGCAAACAAACAAACTTACTTATTTATTCTTTGCTGAAAGAAAATGTTAATCACAACACAATCAGGATCTGTAACCTACCTTGGTCAAGAAAGTGTCTTTATTCAGATACTTAGGAAGGGAGCTTGTATTCTGCCATTCATTCACATCTGGTAGAGGATATTTGGTCATGAAAAGTATTGCTTTTTCCTGATTAATCTCAGAGACTCTGGACATCAGCCAAAGTGTTCTCTTATGATCTCTGATTTCATCTAGAAGTTTGGAAGGTGGCAAGTGGCTCACACCTGGGTTCTAAAGAAAAGATACACAATTGCGTGTTTATCATCAAATGTTCCACGTAACCATACATCTTATCGAAAACCTGAAGATGAAATATTGCCTGCACTATTTACTTTTTGCACATATATTTTTCTTCTATTGTTCTCTTGTTCTCCCCATTAAATGTTCTATTGCTCCTGAACCAAGCTAAATGTGGGTAAAAATGATACTATGATACTGAAAATATCCCTTTGTGATTTATGTTTTCTTAATTAAGTTGTAACAACATATCAGGGACCCACTTGTTATGCTGTTAGCATTTTGGAATTGCTGGCTGGCTTTGCTTTACCAGTCCCCCTTATTCTAGTAACAAGTATAGGTTATAAATCCATAATAGTCACCCCAGTGATTTCTAACAGATCTGTGAGAGATCACAGATTTGCAACTAGCAAAAACAGTGAAAGAATGGACAGGGCATCCAAAATGTAAATCTCTTTTAGATGGAGCTTAAGCTGAACAAATGGAGGGACTTTTTTTTATCAGACAGTTAACATTAGTGGTTATACTGTGCTGTGCAATTTCAATTTAACTTTTGAGTGCACTGCATAAATCTATGGATAAAGAAGAAACCCTGCTTAACATTCACACTCCGGATCATGGAGATGAGAATCCGATGATCATGACATCTAGAAAAATGAGACAAAGTGCCATGACGTAGATATCAAGAATGAAGTCAAGGACACCCAGTGACTTGGGGGGGGTACTGAATCTAAGGAAATCAATGATTAGGGACACATCATTTGAGGGTATCAAACCAGGGATATAAAATCTGTGACATCAAAGGAATAGAGGAATTATTTTCTGAAATATGTATGTATGTACAGTGCTGTGAAAAGGTATTTGCCTCTTTCCTGATTTTTAATTTTTTTTGCATATTTGTCACACTTAAATTATTTAGATCATCAAACAAATTTTAATATTACACAAAGATAACCTTAGATACAAAATGCAGTTTTTAAATGATGATTTAATTTATTGAAGGGTAACTCCACTTTCATTGGGGAAAAAAATAACAAATAAAGAAAAAATAATATAGGGTGTACAATTGCGATACAAGTCATATTGTAATTGAATGTTATTAAAAATGACCTTTCCTTTTCAATCTGCAGCCGCTGTTATTTTCTATAAATGCAAAGCAATATGGCTACATGGAGGTGTTCTGTACACAGAATGTGTACTGACCACTCCCCAGAAACATCATTTCCTGCTTGTGTGATTGACTCACCAATTTTCCTAGAAGTCTGCCTAAGATACAAGTCAGATTTCAGGCATCCCCTGCAACAAAAATGTCATTTTTAGTGAGATATTTCCAATGGGAACACTTCTAAAGTGATGCAGGTCCAGCAGCTTTCCTCATTAGTGCCCTGAAGCTGTCACAGCTGACTGATAATTATGAAACTCCTTCCATTAGACTCACTCAGCCCAGAGGCACAGACAAACACACATGGATTTCTTCAGAATAATAAAAGGTAGGAATCTGCAACAAAGGTTGTCATAATCCTTGCAATGTACCTAGATCATGCCGGAGCAAATGTTTTTTTCTCAACAAAAGCTGTCCAAACCTGCCTGGCCCTATGTGAAAAAGTAATTTTCACATTAATGAATTGCCCCCTAAACCTAATAACTGGTTGTGCCACCCTTGGCAAACAATGGTTTGCGATAACTGGCAATGAGCCTTTCACATTGCTGTGGAGGAATTTTCGCCCACTCTTCTTTGCAGAATTGTTTTAATTCAGCCACATTGGGGTTTTTTTTAGCATGAACGGCCTGTTTGAGGTCATGCCACATCATCTCAATTGGATTTAAGTCCAGACACTGACTAAGCCACTCCAAAGCCTTAATTTTGTTTTTTTGAGCTATTCAGAGGTGGACTTGCTGGTGTGTTTTGGGTCATTGTTCTGCTGCATAACCCAAGTGCGCTTGAGGTCATGAACTGATGTCCGGACATTCTTCTTCAGGATTTTCTGGTAGAGCGCAGAATTCATGGTTCCATTAATTATGCAAAGCAGCCCCAGACTATCACACTACCACCACCATGTTTGACTGTTGGTATGATGTTCTTTTTATGAAATGCTGTGTTAGTTTTACGCCAAATGTAACAGGACGCACACCTTCTAAAAAGTTCAACTTTTCTCTCATCAGTCCACAGAATATTTGCCCAAAAGTCTTGGGGATAATCAAGATGTTTTTTGGCAAATGTGAGACAAGACTTTCTGTTCTTTTTGGTCAGCAGTGGCTTTTGCCTTGGAACTTTCTCATGAATGCCATTTTTGCCCAGTCTCTTTCTTATTGTTAAATCATGAACACTGACCTTAACTGAGGCAAGTGAGGCCTGATTATTTTTTAGATGTTGTTCTCGGTTCTTATGACCTTCTGGGAGAGTCATTGTTGTGCTCTTGGAGTAATTTTGATAGGCTGGCCACTCCTGGGAAGGTTCACCAATGTTCCAAGTTTTCTCCATTTGTGAATAATGGCTCTTACCGGGGTGCGCTGGAGTCCCAAAGCCCTCGTGGCATGATGTGTTGCCTTTTGAGATCTATTAGTGTGCTTCACTTTGCCAGACATATTCTATTTAAGTGATTTCTTGATACAACAGTTCTGGCAGTAATCAGGTCTGGGTGTGGCAAGTTAAATTTAACTCCGCTTTCCAAAAAATGTGGTTAATCACAGTTCATTCATGATTTAGCAAGGAGGGGGCATTTACTTTTTAATATAGGGCCAGGCAGGTTTGGACAGTTTTTATCCCTTAATAAATTAAATCATCATTTAAAAACTGTATTTTGTATTTACTTGGGTTATCTTTGTCTAATATTAAAACTGGTTTGATTATCTGAATCATTTAAGTGTGACAAATATACAAAAAAATACAAAAAAAAATGATCAGGAAGGGGGCAAATACGTTTTCGCAGCACTGTATGTGTGTACACGTGCGGCAGGTAGCACAGAAAGCAAGGATAACTTGCCACAAATTTGTGGCAGTGTTGAATTGTAAGTCCGTTAACTTGCTGCACATTTTCATTGGCAAGTTGTACACTTGCAGAACACTTGCAGAGCACTTGAAGCACACGTTCTAGTTGACACTTTTCCAATTTGTAGCACATTTGCATGGCAAGTCTCTAGCAAGAGCAAATTTGGAGTGGTGAGTCAACAGCAAGAGCTCTGCAAGTCTACAGCATGAAAATTCAGCCACAGTGACCACTGTGGTGGGATGACTATTACAAAACATATTTGAACCAAAACTTGCAGCAGACTTGCAGAATGTTGGAAAGAAAGTTGATCTGGAGTCATGCAATGCTGACTTGATGCAATTGTGTAACAAACTTGTGAAACCTGGCAAGTCTAGCAATAGCTTAACAAGTCATTTTCAAACTTGCAGCACAATTGCTTGCTTTCTGGGGTAGTATGCAGCTATAATTTTCACATGCAAATTAGTTATTCATTCATATCCTATGGGTACAAATACTGCATAGCTCCCAACTGTCCCTGGTTTCAAGGGACTGCCCCTGATTTGGAACAAAGTCCCTCTGTCTCCCTTTCCTTCTTATTTGTGCCCTCATTTTGGTCTGATCTGTATAGTTGTATATAAAATGCACCTTGTATCTTTCAAAAAGTGTTTCCCAGTGTTAAACCTTTCATCCAGTTTCTAAATTGCTGTATTTGAAGATTTCAGTATAAACGAATAATAGTGGTAAAAAAAAAACACTTGTGGGTTTATCTAATATTTTTCTTTAATTCTCCTTTAAGGGGAAGTGGCAGGAGGTGTGTTCTATGCCTACATACTTTTCCTAATATGTTTCCTTTGTTCTAAACTCAAAAAGTTGGGAGGTACAAATGCTGGCATATAGGTGCACATACACTATTTAACCATGACCTCTCTAACATCCATGTTCTTATATTGTCCTCTCCTCTATCTCGGTGCATTGTTCCCCCCTAGTATAGGAAAGTGATCTCATGTTTTTATTTTCTGATTTCAGCAATTCCTCATTGAAAACAATTTAGCTGATTTTCAGATCAACATCAGTTGTTTTAAAGCATTACATTATTTTTTAATCCACAAGCAAAAGAAAAAACCTTGACCATGAATGCTCCAGATATGTCAGTGGCGATATCTTGCATAAGTCGTGCCTCAGAATGTTCTCTCAAGAGCTTCCAGTAATCTTTTGCTCCACAACCTAAAACAACTGCACTTAGCAATTTTTCCTTTTAATAATACATTCAAATCTGAAAAAGATGACAACATAAATGCTTCATCTAAGAAATCTTTTAACATAAAATGTTACATTGCCGATTCCAGTTTTTACCTTTTGGCATTAAAAGTGTTTCATATGCAGATCATCAGGTGCTCTGGGACTACAGCCCAGTGTTCAATGGTGCAAAACAGCAATGCCGTTTCTTGTTATTGTATGCAGTGACTGATAGTATAAAAGGACCTGTCAGTCTCTTTGTGGAAGTGCAGTAAGCATCAGGGTAGAGGTTAGAACAAGTGCGGAATGTGGGTTAGGTGCTGTTTCCACAACTGATTAGATTCTGTCACTTGACTGGTGCAAATTAAAATTACATTACTTATTTGGTTCCTAAAATAAATACCAACATTTTTTCCTTACTTTCAGCAAAATAAAAATGCTGCATTTTGTCTAGATAACACGCACCTTGTAAAATTACTATGAAATGAAATTGTTTTTTAACCTTCATATTACTTCATGATATTTTATGTACATTCTGTTTTCTTGCATTGTATTATTAGACAGGGGGTACTTACCTTCTGTATCAAGGTGCAGAGGTTGTACACGACTTACTGGGACTTCATTAGAAGGGTCAAGGAAGCGTTCAGCAAACTGTTTGCCAAGAAACCTAGAGAAATCATATAATTAAAAAAAGAGGTATATATTAGTCCATTCCACAGATTATTTAGATTTAAGTTTTACTTTAAAAAAAAAAAAAAACTACTTGGCTCTCAAATTATGATCAATCAATTGTTCTTTACCCAGGTAGTTTCTCCACAGCTGCTCATGGCACAGGACCCCTGTAGTGCAGGGGTCTCCAAACTGTGACCCCGATGTGGCCCTTTCCTTGCCTTTATCCAGCTCTTTGGGCACTATTCCTTCCACAGATACAAGGCACTAGTCCTTCCATTGACACAAAAGATAGAGCACTATTCCTACCACTGACACCAACAATGGGGTACTTTTTCTTTCATTAACATCAGAGAAGGGGAACTAATGCTCCAACTGACATCAATGACGGGGCGCTATTTCTCACACTGTCATCTTTGATGTAATTTATTTACTCCCATTGATCACCAAGCCTATGCATTGTTTTCTCCCACCGATGCCAGGGCAATTTCTACTCACACTGGCCAAAATCCGGCCTCCCTAAAGTTTGAAGGGCAGTAAACTGGCCCTTTGTTTCAAAAGGTTGGAGACCCCCTGGTGTAGCGTGAAGGATGTTTTTAAGGGTAAAATAAAATTATAGCCAAGGATTAGACATCTACTTTCAGTTTTAGGGTTAAATTATAGGGAATTAGGGGTGAGATTAAAGTGGAATTCCATTTTCCCCCTAACTAGCCTTAAAACTGTCCTCAACCCCCCTGACCCCTCATAACACACATGCTAACTAACCTGTGTAATAAAGATGTATATACTTACCCACAAATTATAGCTTGCTTCCGTCGAGTGACCAGTACATTAGGCACAAGTATAGTAAGAGATGAGAGAGAAAGCAACAAAAACATATTCATTCAGTGGTATGAGCATGGGTTAGAACATGGCAAGGGTTTTTTCTTATTGCTTTCTGTGTCTTCATGTCCCAGTGACACCCACACCCCCTCATTTCTTGTACTGGTGTCACTGAAAGAAGAAGTGAGGTTAAATCTCATCACTGAGGCAGCAGTAACAACTTGGCAGAGGTTCTGACTTTTACACACTCTATTGAACAAACATGCTTAGAGTTGAGTTATAAAGTTGAGATTGTGACCAAACTATTTGCAGGGTTAGAAAAATTAGAACGTTTGTCACGTTTTTACTGTTTTGTGTCCCCATTGAGGAAATCTCTCCTCGCTTCCTGTCCCCAAGATACAAGAAAAAAGGAGAGAGGAGTTCCTACATCAAGGCAACTACAGTCACGATTTTCCCCCATGCTCCTTTTTAGATAACAACTGTAATATATTAGATTTACCCACACTTTGTATGTTGGTGACAGCAGTCAACATAACAGAAACCAGGACTCCATTTTCCCAAGGGAGACATACACAGCAATAGATTTAACTATTGCCTTCTCCAAAACTAGAAAAATAAGTTCTAGCTGAGTTCCACTCTAACAGGACTTACTAAGACCCTACATCTTACTAATGTTTATATAGGTCAACAGATGTTTATGGGCTCTGCTATCCTGCTGGTCCAGCCTGGTCAAGTAGGGGTTAATACGTTTTATACATCTAGGCTGCTTTTACGCTCAATCTAGCCTTTACCATATAACTGCAGTATAATAACATTGTACAACATTGATATGTAAATGAAATAACCTGCTCTTACTTGTGCAGTAGTAAAATATGTGGCTCCAGCTCGGTCTTCTTTTCCGTCGCCTCATTTTGCATCATTGGGATTGTATCTTCCATATCTTGAATTGGTTGGATGTCCAATTTCTGTGCTCTTTCAGTTCCACTATGATCTACTTGTGACATCTCTTTCTAAACCATCACAAAGGGTGTCAACCAATAGGCAGATCTTTATTAGAAATTATATCTGTAATAAATATAAAGAATAAAATGACAAGAAACATTGTTTTACTACACCCTGAAACAAAATGGGAGTACTGTAGAGCAGTGTTAATTTTGTCGACTAAAACCGACTAAAACATTTTAGTCGACTAACTTAATACCATTTTAGTCTACTAAAACAATGTTCCTATCGAAAAATCCGTTCGTCTGTATGCTAGTCCAACGGACGAAAACCGACGCTAGGGCAACTATTGGCTACTGGCTATGAACTTCCTTATTTTAGTACGTTTGTATGTCATCACGTACGAATTCGTCGGACTTTGGTGTGATCATGTGTAGGCAAGTCCGTTCGTTCGAAAGTCCGTCGGAAGTCCATCAAAAGTCCGTTGAAAGTCCATCGGAAAGACTGTCGCACCTTTGTTGCCGAAAAGTGCGCCCGTGTGTACAGGGCATAAAACAATTGCAGAAGACTAAAATGGGACTAAAACGAAAATTCCATTTTATTCCTAAGACTAAAACTAAATCGAAATTTGCTGCCAAAATTAACACTGGTGTGGATGGGAGAATCTATGGCCATATGTATATAACCAGCTTAACTGTGCATGTGTGTTTTGTCATCAAATAATCATGTGTTGCGCAAGTTTTGATATATATGATATCATTTCTAGAATTTGGTGCCTGTAAAATCTCTGTATTATGATTTGTAAAAAAATAAATAAATAAATAAAGTGGCTGTATTCATTATAGTCCAGAGAACATTCTAAGATTCTCTGAGCATCTTTCTTTTTTATTTTATTTTTTTTTTTATAGTTCTTGGATAGTTTGACTTATATATAGAGGGCTGCAATTCCAATCAATGTAATACATAGCACAATCGTAACTACCGTTACATCTGTGGATTGGCCAGCTAAGATATGTAGAGGTCACAGATATTGTATTGTGCCTAATGGAAATGCCTCTACCTCTGCCTTCTTCTAGCTGTGGTTGACATGGGTAGTTTACTTATATTACCTAAACAGGGCTTGGCACACAATTAGCATTATGCATTAAGTGGTGATGAAGCCTTTTCCACTGGCTAATATATATTGGCAAAAAGAGGGAGCTAAATGGGAAAAAGGTTAAAGCTTCTTGGGAACCGGAAAAACACTAAAACGCCCTCCAATATTCCATATGTGCTAGTATTAACGACATAAAGAATGGAGGAGTTGTACAGCATTATTTACATGCAGAAGTATCATAAAGTGCTTTATTTATGTGTCTGAATGCAGAATATACTGGAAGTCAGGGTTGTAAGACTTTCATGCGTTATTGTTGTGCAGCCTCCTTGAGAGATTACAGAGAGCAGGAAATACAGTAAGCAATGTTTACATAGACTGCGTAATTAACAAGCTGATCTGCTATTTACAGCAGTGTTGCCACGGGGTTCTTTCCATAACAGCGCTCTTTTTTACAGGCTAAGGATAAAAAACTAATTACTTCATATGATATCAGATCTAGCAGTGTAATCCCCACCATCGAAAAACAGCAGCCTCATTGGCATCACACGCACATTTGTGAGAATGCCTGCCTTCACTGCGAAAGCTTGATCTCCAAAGGAAACTATAGTCAATTTGGGTCAGTTGAGGAGTCAGCACTCAGACACATTCAAGGAAATTCAAAAAAGTCCCAATTACACTTTTCTGGTGGTAGTTTTTTTAAGAATTACCTGCCTCTAATTCAGGCAAGCATTTGCACCAGTGTCAGTAACATTACCAACACATGTGGCAAATTTACCACCACTTTAAGAATCCGTCAATATGGCAGTGACAGATTCTTAAAGCGTAACTCCACTTTTGTTGAGAAAAAAAACATTCCCCCCTGGGTGATCTAGGTACATTGCAAGGATTATAACAACCTTTGTTGCAGATTCCTACCTTTTGTTATTCTGTAGAAATCCATGTGTGTTTGTCTGTGCCTCTGGGCTGAGTGGGTCTAATGGGAGTGGTTTCATAATTATTGGTCAGCTGTGGCAGCTGCAGAGCACTAATTAGGAAAGATGCAGGGCCTGCATCCCTTTAGATGTGTTCCTATTGGGATTATCTCACCAAAAATTACATTTTGTTGCAGGGGATGCCTGAAATCTGACTTGTATCTTAGGCAGACTTCTGGGAAAATTGGTGAGCAAATCACACAAGCAGGAAATTATGTTTCTGGGGAGTGGTCAGTAGTGGTCACTACAGAACAACTCCATGTAGCCATATTGCTTTACATTTATAGAAAATTACAGCGGCTGCAGATTGAAAAAAAAGGTCATTTTTAATAACATTCAATTACAATATGACTTGTATCGCAATTGATATTATTTTTCTTTATTTGCTATTTTTTCCGCCACAAAAGTGGAGTTACCCTTTAAAGAATTACTGCCAGTTCTTAGATTAGAACTTAGAACTGGCAGTAATTAAGACCAGCTCTGAACAGGGGCACTGCAGTACTCAGAGTGTTCATGTCTGTGCTGAGAAGGTGTCAAGAATATGACAGTGTCTCCCACAGTGCTCTATTCCTGGCCCCATTTAGGTGTCAGCTGGGAGATTCCCTGGCCAAAAGATACATTTAAACAGAGGGGCTTGAGATATAGATTATGTCATTATCCAAATATAGAAATGCCCATATTTGGAAAATCACTTGTTATTGGGTGGGTGGAGCCTGATGGGAACCTAAAGACCCATCAGCTCCGCCTTGCTGTTGATTACACGGTAGTGGGCAGATCAATAGCTGGTATTCATTCCAATAGCTTTGTGACAGGTACATGAATTGGGCACAAGCACCAACACTTCCGATGCTCCATCTAATGGAGTGTCTCTGACATACATTATGAATTCCTTGGATTAACTTGTGTGTTTAAATTTTAGCAGAAGCTATTGAGCTCTGTAAACAAGAGCCTTTTTTTGGATATGAAAATATACATCCATTTGCAATATCTGAGATATATATATATATATATATATATATATATATATATATATATATATATATATATATATATGATATATAAATGAATATATATATATATATATATATAATCATTGTATTTTTTAATCCTTGCTTTGCTATAATAACGAAATTAACCGATTGCCAACCAGTGCACGACGATATACATCGGCACAATGGCACAGCTCCCAATGGGCGTACAGGTACCTCCCTTTTAAGATGTGGCATTAAGATGCTCGCCCGCCACGTACTCCATGACCATGCCCGTGGGTCCCGCAGACTCAATGTACGTCGGTGTCCCACGATCCTGTCATGGAGCGGCAGAGCGGGGAGATGCCTATGTAAACAATGCATTCCTGTTCTGCCTAGTGACATGACAGAGATGTACTGCTCCCTGTCATCAGGGGCAGTGATTGCTGTCATGTCCTAGGTAGCCCATCCCCCCCACAGTTAGAATCACTCCATAGGACACACCTAACCCCTTGATCGCCCCCTAGTGTTTAACCCCTTCCCCGCCAGTTTCATTTATACAGTAATCAGTGCATTTTTATAGCACTGATGGCTGTATAAATGACAATGGTCCCAAAATAGTGTCAAAAGTGTCCGATGTGTCCGCCATAATGTCGCAGTCACGATAAAAATCGCAGATCGCCGCCATTACTAATAAAAAAGATAATAATAAAAATGCCATAAATCTATCCCCTACCAAAAATATGTAGAAGAATACATATCGGCCTAAACTGAGCAAGAATTTTTTTTTTTATATATTTTTTGGGGATATTTATTATAGAAAAATGTAAAACATATTGCTTTTGTTTCAAAATTGTCACTCTTCTTTTGTTTATAGCTCAAAAAATAAAAACGGCAGAGGTGATCAAATACCACCAAAAGAAAGCTCTATTTGTGGGAAAAAAAGGACGTCAATTTTGTTTGGGTGCAACGTTGCATGACCGCGCAATTGTCAGTTAAAGCGACGCAGTGCTGTATAGCAAAAAGTGCTCTGGTCAGGAAGGGGGTAAATTCTTCTGGGGCTGAAGTGATTAAAAGAGAAATCACTATATGCCCCTTTAAAATCTATTTAGTTCAAAAGCTCCTGAATTAAAAATGTTCTAACAGTGAATCACTTAGATGAGATGTACTGGTCTCTGCATTAGTCCAAAGCCTATCGAGTCAAGGTGACTTTAAAGCAGAGTTCCACCCAAAAGTGGAACTTCCGCTCATTTTTCTCCTCTCCCCCTCCAGTGCCACAATTAGCACCTTTCAGGGGGGGGACAGGATACCTGTCTTTTGACAGGTATCCTGTTCCCACTTCTGGGAGTACGCACCGTAGCCGTGGGGCTCCCTCCTCCTCCCTCCTCCTCCCCCTGTCACTGGGCCAGTAGGAGAGAGGAGCGGCCTCGCAATGCGCAGTAGGGTTCCCGGCGTGAAGCCTTAAGGCTACACTGCCGAGTTCCCTTACCTGCAATGGCCGCGGCAGCAACTGACAGCTGATGGAAACATCAGCAGTGGTGCAGACATCGCTGGAACTCCAGGACAGGTAAGTGTTCTATTTTTAAAAGGCAGCAGCTTTTACTAATAGAATAATATGTGTAGCTGCTGGCTTTTAATTTTTTTTTTTTGGGCGGACCTCCGCTTTGAAGCCACAGTACAAAAAATAAAATCACAAAAGTGATCATTAGTTTTTTGGGTCAAATCAAAGGAAATATTTTAAACCAGCCAGTAACTAGGTTACTGTAGATGTTTTCATGGAAAATGCCCTAATTTGTGTAGATATTCTAAACCGGCAGGTGTGCTAGATGCACCTAAAATAAAGATTTTATAACAAGGAACTTGCTTAATTGACTATAGAAAATATTGTCTGAACTATTTTAAAGTAAACTCATTGCAGGGGTCACGCCAAACAACAAAGCAGCTTGATAGTATAAATCATCTAGAGACACACCTTACCTTTTAAATATCTAGCCAGTGTGTGGCTAAGACGCAGAAGCCCCCCAAAGTATCAGAACTTCCAAGTATAGGCCAAACAACTTACCTCCTTTTAGAAAACAAAACATTTTTCATTGCCCCTTGGGGGATACAACAGAGAGTTTGGACAGCTGCTAGGCACACTGAAAGTACATCATGGCACCAGAGGATATTTACTATCCAGCTTCACAGTCACCTAAATATCAGTTTGCTTTTCACCAATATTGTTACTGATAAAATAATATTTTTATTTAATGTTTTTGGAGCATACAGTTGGGAAAACTAAAGTAAAATGCAAAAATCTGGAAATAAATTTTATGTCTTATATGTGTGAATGTCAGAATAAATTAAATGGATGTAAAGGGGTTGATTTCTTAAAAGTTGTGAATGTGGCTTCAGCGTCAATTTCTTAATTAGGTAAAATCATACAATCTTTTAGTGAATCAACCCTTTAAATAAAGATTATAACTAGCACTTTCACAGATTTTATTATTACAAATTCCTAAATAAGTAAAGACTACAAATATAAAAAAATATATATATGTTTGGGAAGCCACTCTTTGCCATGATATGTTTACTGTAGGTTTTATAGATATTTAATCTGGCGCTTTCTTTAATGCCTAAATGCTAAATGCTGTAAAATTAGTCTGAACGCACAATCTTAATGACATCCCCCCACCATGTACATTACTTCTTTTCAATTTATACTTTTTAATGTTATAGTAATAAGTGAAAAAACGTACTTACAGTATTGATGAGCTTCTTCTTGTGAGCTTACTGTTGCACAATAACATTTCACACGTTCCCTGTGCATGAGTGGTGTTATAAAATGCAAGCTCTTGAGCTGGTGGTGATAAATATGTGCTGGTGCCTCGCCAGTGTTTGCACAGTGCTATACATACTTAACAAAGGTATTTTGTCCTGTGGGGCTGATTTACCTAGGCTGTGGTTTTTAGAGCTTTAGAGTCTATGAAAACCCTTGAATACTTCCACATGGCAACTTCATAGAACGGGCTTCCAAAAACCACCCTCCACTTTTCATAGGTACATGTTCTGTCACTTTCTTTTCTTTCTCCAATAAAAGAATTGTTACAGTGTTTATGTTGTATTGTTTTGGTGTTTGCATTTCACTTTCCCTGTAAGCTAAGGCTGGGGACACAAGCTATCCAATGATATCATCTTACAATGTAAGCTAATTACATAGGTCATGTAACAGTTTAACATCTTAGTGACTAAAGATCTTTAATTTAATGCTAAGGGCAGGACAAAAGAAATACCCTTTCGCCCAAGTGTGCCATATCAATCCAGTAAGTTCACTGCCCATATATGTAAATGTGTATACCTGTGTCTGCTCAACACTAATGCCCCGTACACACGGTCGGATTTTTGGATGGACAATGTCCGATCGGAGCGCGTTGTCTGAAATTCCGACCGTGTGTGGGCTCCATCGGACATTTTCCATCGGATTTTCCGACACACAAAGTTGGACAGCAGGAGATAAAATTTTCCGACAACAAAATCCGATCGCGTCAATTCCGACCGTGTGTGGCCTGTTCCGACGCACAAAGTGCCACGCATGCTCAGAAGAAATTCCAACACGGGACAGCTTGGTCTGGTAAACTTAGCGTTCGCAATGGATACAGCACTTTCGTCACGCTGCAATGTTAAAAATGGTTTAATACAGCGCACTC
Source organism: Aquarana catesbeiana (assembly GCF_042186555.1). NCBI lineage: Eukaryota > Metazoa > Chordata > Amphibia > Anura > Ranidae > Aquarana > Aquarana catesbeiana. The sequence goes on from NC_133326.1 coordinate 145,452,112, forward strand.
TCTTCTTCTTTATAATGTGACAAGAATTAAGTAGTTTTGATGCTCATATTCACACACACTTTTCACAAACTTATTTCGTTACTATTTATCGGGATTCCCTCAATATATTTTGATTTCTCACATCTGACAACATATTTTTTTTATTTTTTTTGGACTTTAATGTAGATTCTTTTTTTGTTTTTCTCTTTTTTAATTTTGTTTTTTGGTGATTTGGATTAGTACTCCCGAAAATGTTTGTGTGTTTTTTGTGGCAAGTTCCCACAACACCACTAATATGTTGTTCTATTTAATCTGTAGGAGATTGTTTGGTGTTGTTGTCCCTTGTTAATTTCACATTGTACTTTAGAAATGTACCTGAATCGTCACCAACAAACTGTCCTTTTTGGATGAAAACACACACAGGAGAGTAGAATTTACCTAAAAAAATTTTATTAAGGGGTCACATCTATAAACAAAGAGGGAGGCAACGCTGGAGAAACTGCAGAAGTGGGCGAAGCCTTGGACCCCCAGGGCAGACATCAATTATTTAAAAGCAAAATTGGTGGCCTGAGGAGTCCTTATCTAAGGGAGGGCAGTGTGGTCCAGAAAATCCAGAGATCCGGAAAGCAGCAGATGACATCTGTGTCCCCAGGCTGTGGTCATACGAGAGACTGCAGCTTTTGTCAGACCAGACTGAACCCAGGGCAATCACTTTTTGGTCTTCCTTCCACGCTTCCTTCCAGCCTTTGGCTGTGGTGGTGGAGTTGTGGCAGCAGGAGGAGGAGGAGGATCGTCGATCTCAATGACATCCGTCTTGTGTGTCAGTTCCCCACTCTCCCCCTTACGTAGGACTTTATAAATCAGGTCCTCAGAGATCTTGCGTTGGCCCTCCTGCATGCCCTGCAATTTGGTGGCAGCCATGCAGGCAAAGGCCTCTTCAGGACTGGGGAAGGCTCTGAGGGACGCCGAAGCCTCCTGGATCAGCCTGTACGCTGAATCCTGCACAGGACTGGGAGTCATCTTCCTGGCTCGTTTATGTGGCAGGCGGAGGGGAGGAACCTGAGACTCAGTCAGGCTGCGACTTGTCCCAGGCTTCTCTTGGCTGCCACTTAGCCCCGCCTCCTCCTGGCTGCCACTAATCCCCGCCTCCTCCTGGCTGCCACTAATCCCCGCCTCTTCCTGGCTGCCACATTCCACAGCCTCCTCCTGGCTGAGGTCTTCCTGTGTATGAAAAAGGGACATAGTTTTAGTATTGTTTTCATCAATCACACACAATTTTCACCTCCTGACTGCTGCAAATTGAATGTTAACAAATATAACAGACTATCCTTCTGAGCCCAACCTTTTTCATTCTTGTCCCAATTTTGGGTGCCCACTACTGTCTATTCATATGTAAAACACTTTTTTTAATCAGCAATTAATGATCAATAATAACATCTAGTAAACATCATTTATTTATTGCCCAGAAATCTGTAGAAGAATTCTATACCTGACTCCAGCTGGGCTCCTCCACTTCTTCCTGGCTGGAAGGCCCAGGTTGGACATCAGAAGCCTCAGCTGGTATGGAAGGAAGCGTGGAAGGAAGAGTAGAGAGTGATTCCCTGACTTCAGTGTGGTCTGACAGAAATCGCAGTCTCTCATAGTACCACAGCCCGGGGACATAAATGTCATCTGCTGCAGTTCCGGATCTCTGGGAATCTGTGATCTTCTTGTGCTCCCTAAGATAAGTGCTCCTCAGGCCACCAATTTTGGCTTTTAAATAAGGGATGGTTGCTGTGGGGACCACCGGCTTCACCAACTCCAGCAGTTTCTCCAGCGCTGCCTGCCTCTTCTGTTTGTGATTATAGTGGGGGTGTCTCACTTGCCACAGACAGGGCAGCTCCCTGTACTTGTCAATGAACAGGGGCAGGAAATTGTGGTCGTTGAACCCATCCATTTTCTCTGCAAGACACAACACAAGACAAACCCTAATGTCAGGCCAAACTCCCCTAATCTTGTTACAATATAGGCTTCCATTTCGAAGCAGTATAGTCCCAAGTTTAGATCCTACCTTCGTTAGCACGATCGGCGTCTCCGATGCTCCTTCCTCCGCTCACAGATCGTATGTAAGACGCGCGCGTTACGATTTATACACACTGCGCATGCGTATAACTCCGCCCGCCCCTGACGTTCTTTCTATTCTATTCCCCGCCCCTTTTCGTTCAGCGCAGTGGAGGAAGAGCACATGGCGGATAGACAGCAGGATCGTGCTAATTACAGCAACGAGGAGGAGGAGGAGGAGGAAAGGCCGGAGCCTGAAACGTCCCGATCCAGAAGGAGATTAAAGGACTCAAATATGTCCTTTGGGGAGATGTTGGAGATGGTGGACATCCTGAAGAAGGCCAACTATGATGGAAAGTATGGGCCTTACCCCAATGTCCGAAAGGCCAAGATCATGGCGAAAGTGGTCAGGAGTCTGCACCGGAAATTCGGGGTACGACGATCGAAAGATCAGCTCAGGAAGCGGTGGTCAGACCTGAAATTACGAGAACATGAGCAGTACAGAAAGATCCGGAGAGTGCTGCAAAAAAGTAAGTAGTTGTGCTGTGTTCCTATTTTTTTTGTGTTTATTACGTTCGTGCTGCTCCATGTGCTTTTAGGAACTGTTGTACAGTTTAAAATGGCAACTTTCATGTTCATGGGCACATTATTCGTTCGGATCACACATTTTTATTTCGGACGATAAAATACCATTGTTTAGGCCATATGCATTTGGCCACCATTTTTACGCCCTATACTTGTCTTCAAAGAATTGGGTTGTGTAGATGGGTTTGTTACTAGAATGAAATGCAAACTAGATTCTGTGTAAGGAGAGGACACTCAGCAGCTGTTTTCACATCTGGACACTGGAGCACTAGTGTGGGACCCCAGAACACCATTTTTATTAGGGGGGCCACACAGGTGCTCCAGTGTATACTATAGGGGGGGTCTCCATCTGTGAAGCTTGTACCAAACAGGTAAAGTATTGAAGCTTGACAAAGGACAATAAAAAAGCTACATCTTGGAACTCTGCTAAAATAGATCATTGTACCCCACTTCCAAGCAATGTTTCATCTTTATAGTTCTGCCATCAAATATCTGTGTGCTAATTATACCATTTTTGTTTTACATAGGGGAGAAAAGACTCGGAGGACACCCCTCATCCGAGGAGACCAGAGCCCCCCCCCCCCTCTGGAAGAAGGGGAAATCCACCCAACACAAGATGAGCAGGAGGAAGAAGACGTGGTGGAACTAGTCACCACAACAGGTGAGTGTCTGCAACCACAGGCTCAGATAAGAGATGGATGGCGGCATTTTTTTTAGACCTAATTTATTTTGGGTTTCCTCTCTTTTTAGGTGATCGTGAGGTTGTGAATGAAGATCCTTTCACATCAGAAAGTGCCCAGATCCTGATCGGGGAGATCATGGGGTGTAATTTACAATTGGAAAACATCAAGCAAAACATCAATGATGTTATTCCAAAATATAAAAACATCATTGATGTTTTGGGGCGAGTTTAAAACCCCTCCAAATCACTTTCTTCTTTTGTCTGCTACAATGTGCGAAATGTTTTTGTAATTTTTCCCAAAGCCAAATTTGGAGGATGCACACAGTGTGTCAACATGTGCTATCTGCCATCACAGGAGATCAATGGACGCGTTTTGGGGGTGCAACCCCTTCCTCAATAATAAAGTAGCGGTGAGGAAGGGCTTTCTCCCCCAAAACACGTCCCTTGATCCCCCCTGATGGCAGATAGCACATGTTGACATTGTGAAATTTGTGTGCATCTTCCAAATTTGGCTTTTCCAGGGGTGATTTCCCCCCATCTGAACGCAATATCAAACACAGTTCCTAAATACTCATGTCTGATATTGCCTTCCAGTTCTACCAAATGTGAACTTTGTAAGATCAAGATTTGTGTCTTTCTTGTGGGTTTTACACAGGCCTGTTTTCTATAAAATGGACATTTTGATTTTGGATAATGACACCACAAAAATTGTTATACAACAAACATGTTGGTTTGTCAGAAAAACCTTTGGTAAATGCACATGTGATTGTGCAGGTATTAAAAAGATTGCTCATCAAGAATGTGTGGATTATTGTCTCAACGCTACAACACTTTTGGGGTGATGTAATTGTTGTTTTATGAGAAAATGGGGGTTATTTCCTAAGGGCAAATCCTCTTTGCACTACAAGTGCAGTTTCAGTGCAGTTGCAAGTGCACTTGTAGTGAAAAGTGTCTTTGCATTTAGTAAATAACAGCCAACAGTGCTTTGTATAAGGTTACACAATCACGACATTTTCTGCACTCCACACATTTCTGTCAGGGTCAGCTCAAACAAACACAAGCAGTAAATGTCCACAAAGAAGAGCCTGGGGGGAGATGCCTGTCGAGAACTTGAGGTCCTGCAGGCTTCTCCCTGTGGCCAAATACCGCAGGGTAGCGATGAGCCTCTGCTCCGGAGTGATGGCTTGCCTCATGCAGGTATCCTGCCTGCTGATATAGGGGGTCAGCGAAGCCAACAAACGGTGAAATACGGGGTCCGTCATCCTGAGAAAGTTCCTGAAATCATCAGGATTATTCTAACGGATCTCACGGAGCAAAGGCATGTGACAGAACTGGTCACGCTGAAGCAACCAATTCTTGGTCCATGAACTCCTCCCCACCCTGTTCATGGACTGGACTTGTATCAAGGTCAGGACCCCAACACCAAGCCCCCGCACAGCACGAACTCTACGAGGAGTACGCATACGAAACATGGCTAGAAAACGGTCGGCTGCTCAGAACGAAGTAACAGAACGCACTGAAGAACAGCAAGGCCTGTGAAGAGCGACCTGAAAACCAGTAACGAACGAACAAGAATACAATAACTACCTAAAGTCACGCGGAACTTGCTTGCACGCACTGAAGAGCAGATACAAACCCACAAGCACAAACTGAACGGCAGAAAACGATCTGAAAGCCACGAGTCTGAAAAAGCGCGAATCGTCTCTCACCAAACTTTTACTAACACGAGATTAGCAAAAGGAGCCCAAAGGGTGCCGCGCTTGGTTCTGAACCGGCCTTTTCTAGTCTCGTCGTACGTGGTGTACGTGACCGCGTGGTTGTCGATCGGAAATTCCGACAACTTTGTGCGACCGTGTGTAGGCAAAACAAGTTTGAGCCAACATCCGTCGGAAAAAATCCTAGGATTTTGTTGTCGGAATGTCCGAACAAAGTCCGACCGTGTGTACGCCCTATTAGACCTTTTCCTGCCTTCCAGGTCCTCTACTGCCTTGGTGAAGTTCCGCCATGGTAGTGGGCTCTGATGCCCCTGTGCCCGCTCCCAGGTTATGCTAGTATAGGTTTTATGATCCACCACAGTAATGTGAGTTGTATGTATAGATATACTAACAATTTTGAAAACGTTATGTACATGTGATACTGCTATGTGTATAGTTTGGAGGCGTCAAAGCTTTTTTTCTTAAATCCTATTTTATTGTTGAATAATACATTTACCATGTTTTATATTAGTGTGTGGTCTCCCATATTAAGCCTATAGAGTCATTTTCTGTGCGGTATCTGACTGTTGTCAGACCGTACTTTTTTGTACACCCCCATTAAAACCCATTATACCATAACAACATACTTAAACAAGTGGAACCTCACTTTTAAGTGAAAGATCTGCTTATACTCCCCCCCCCCCCCACCATTATTGAAACTTTTTTTCCTAGGAGCAGGTACCTTTTTCTGACAGGTACTCACTACCATTTCCACAGTTCTCACCTAGGAGAGAATTGGGGAAATTCAGACCTCGTTACATGTCCCAGGAGGCAGCGTGTCTCATGCATGAGCAGTGGGGAAACATCAGGATTTCACTGCCGGCTTCCCACAGTCAAAATAGTGCCGGGGATCAAGAAGACTGACAGTCTTTAATTTTTTTAATAAATAGTAGTTCCTCTTTAACCACTTCCTGCCCAATTGTGAAAGGACGGCTGGGTGGGACATTCTTCGCTCCAGGTGGACGCCATATGATGTCCTCCCAGAACACGCCATGCTATGGTACGATCTGTCATGGGCTGTGCCCACCGATGACTGATCAGTGGTATCATGTGATCACTGTGAGATCGTTTTTACAGGAGCAGTGATTTCTATGATGCTTAACCATTTCCCTACCCGGCCATAGTAAAATGACGTCCACAGATGGGATCTCCCATCCTGGGTGGACGTCATACGACGGCCTGGGCTTCCCAGCCGTCTAAGGGGCATGCGTGCGCGCCGGCCGCGTTGCTCGGGACTCGGTGCGTGTGCCCGCCGGCCACGATGTCCGCCGGGCCCCCGCGATTGCCCGTTAACCGGGCCGGACCGTGGATCTGTGTGTGTAAACACACAGTTCCACGTCCTGTCAGTTGAGAGGAGACCGATCTGTGTTCCCAGTACAGAGGAACACCGATCGGTCTCCCCCCTTGTGCGTCCCCTCCCCCTATCACTCCCCTAGGAAACATTTAACCCCTCGTCTCCTCCTAGTTGTTAACCCCTTCCCTGTCTGTCACATTTATACAGTAATCAATGCAATTTTATAGCATTGATCGCTGTATAAATGTTAATGGTCCCAAAAACTGTGTCAAAAGTGTCCGATGTGTCCGCCATAATGTCGCAGTCAGGAAAAAAAATCGCAATCGCCGTTATTACTAGTAAAAAAAAATAAAAAATAATTAAAAAAAAAAAAAAATTTAAAAATCTATCCCGTATTTTGTAGACGCTATAACTTTTGCGCAAACCAATCAATATACGCTTATTGCGATTTTTTTTACCAAAAATATGTAGAAGAATACGTATCGGCCGAAACTGAGGAAAAAATTTGTTTTTTTAAAAAAAAAATTGGGATATTTATTATAGCAAAAAGTAAAAAATATTGTGTTTTTTTCAAAATTGTCGCTCTTCTTTTGTTTATAGCGCAAAAAATAAAAACCGCAGAGGTGATCAAATACCACCAAAAGAAAGCTCTATTTGTGGGGAAAAAAGGACGTCAAATTTGTTTGGGTACAGCTTCACACGACCGCGCAATTGTCGTTTAAAGTGCGACAGTGCTGAAAACGAAAAATTGGCCTGGGAAGGAAGGGGGTGAAAATGCCCTGTATTGAACCGGTTAAAGTGCAACAATAAAAATAAAAAATACCTTTACCTCTGTGACTGCACTTTTGATGACTTTCCGTGGGGGACGGTGTGAGTTGCGGGTTCAGGAGGTGGTTGATGCTGGGTGGAAGTTGCTGCGGGGTAGGCAACTAGTTTGCAGTGTCTGATATATACTGTGCTCTCCTTACAATATATTTGCATACATTTGCTATATTTTTGTTTATTCACTGTTTTTTTGTTTCCATACATGTATAGTTCTCCTTGATATTCGTGTTTTCATTCGCACATCCCCTGAAGAAGCATTTCAGCGAAACATGTCGGGTTAATGTGCGATATTTTTGTTTCCAATGAACCTGCTTATTGTGACCACCATAACTGTATAACATTGCGAATATCTGTTTATGTGCTTTTAACCTTGAATTCATTAAAAGTTATAAAAAAATGTTTTCTCTGGATCCCTTGTACTTTTTTATTTCGATCCATTCACCTTTAAATATAGTGCCTGGGGGTCTCCTTAGTCTGCCTGTAAAGTGGCGCATCTGTACCGTGAATAGAACCTACTGCAGCAAAACTGACATTTCTAAAGACTTTTTTTTGCTGGCAATGGAAAAATGTTTTAAAAAAATGGCGTGGGGGTCTCCCCCCAATCCATACCAGGCCCTTTGGGTCTAGTATGAATTTTAAGGGGAACCCCATGCCAAAATAAAAAAAACAGTGTGGGGCCCCCCAAAATCTATGCTAGACCCTTAGCTGAGCATGGAGGCCGGCAGGCCAGGATAGGAGGGGGGTACAAGCGAGTGCCTGGCCTAAGTCACTAGAGTACCAAGACTTGCTGCTATACTTGGCTGGTGATGACATTAGTGCACAATTCATGTTTTAAAGTATATATTGTTTGTTTTGGATAGAGCATGGAAGAGTTAAAGTATAAGTAAACCCCCCTATCGTTTTCAGCCAAGGAAGCTGCCATCTTTGCCTCTGTTTAATCTAAAACTGCCATGATGCTGCACATATGATCAGTTATGACACCAGCCATTGGATAGTTTGACAGTTTGGTTGAGAGCACAACCAATAGGAGTGTTACATTTCCGGCACATGCCGGAAATGAAACTGTTTTATGCAGTGGCATTGCGTCCATAAGGGTGCACGGGCACCACCCCCTCTCTCCAGCCACCCCTCTATCACCAATAGATAGACTCATGCATTGCATGAATCTATCCATGGCTGCCGCTGCCACCCCCTATTCAGGCACCCGGCCCCTTTTCGGGCGCCTGAATTACAGCAGTGTGGGGGGGGGGGGGGTTTGAAGCACCCGATTAGAGCCATAGGCTCTAATAGGCGTCAAAAAAGGTAAACAGGTAAACAAAAAAAGGCGTAAAAAAGGGTAAACAGCGAGCGCCATGCTTGGCGCTCGCAGTTCAACCAGCTGTGTTAGAAAAGCGAATGAATATTCGCTTTCCTAACACTGAACCGCCTCTCCGCCAATCAGGTGCTCGGGTCACCTGATTGGCTGAAAAGACAGGCACTGTGATTGGACACCTATCAGGTGTCCAATCATAGGAGAGGACGGGAGGAGAGGACGGGAGAAGAAGACATCGAGGACATCACTCGTTGCCCACCACCGTCACCCGCTGCCCCACCGAGACAGTGTAAGTGCCGGGCAGACGGCGGGTGGAGGGCTGCACAGTGGCAGCATTTGATGGGCACAGTGGGAGCATTTGATGGCAGAGTGGGAGCATTTGATGGCACAGTGGGAGCATTTGATGGGCACAGTGGCGGCGTTTGATGGGCACAGTGGCTGCGTTTGATGGCACAGTGGCTGCGTTTGATGGGCACAGTGGCTGCGTTTGATGGGCACAGTGGCTGCGTTTGATGGGCACAATGGCTGCGTTTGATAGGCACAGTGGCGGCAACTGATGGGCACAGTGGCTGCGTTTGAGTGTACAGTGGCTGCGTTTGATGGCACAGTGGCTGCGTTTGATGGGCACAGTGGCTGCGTTTGATGGGCACAGTGGCTGCGTTTGATGGTACAGTGGCTGCGTTTGATGGTACATCGGCTGCTTTTGATGGTACAGTGGCTGCGTTTGATGGTACATCGGCTGCTTTTGATGGTACAGTGGCTGCGTTTGATGGCACAGTGGCTGCGTTTGATGGTACAGTGGCTGCGTTTGATGGTACATCGGCTGCTTTTGATGGCACAGTGGCTGCGTTTGATGGGCACAGTGAGGCTGCAAGTGATGGGTTTTTTTTCAGAATTTTTCAGTTTGCCCTCCCAAAAATTTTGAGCACCAGCCGCCACTGGTTTTATGGATGGGTTTACTTCCGCTTTAAATACCGTGACGTTTAAACGTTTTTGCTATCTGTGTAGTGTACCATTGGGGAATTTCCCTTCACTTCTTGTCCCAGAAACACAACAAAGTGTACAGTGAAAAAATTGAGGGGAAGTCCCCTCTTAGAGAGATGTCCATTAAAAAGATTTCCACTCAAATCTTTTTTTCCCCACCAAGTTCAGCTTTGGGGCCCATTCATATTGGTGACAGCCCTTGCTGTCTCTCTGAAAAGCAATCTTGGGTGGATCACTTTCTAGAGGGTGGTATAGCAGAAGTTGTCAGGCATTCAGAGGGTGATACAGCTGCCTTGTAAATGTCTAAATGGGTTGCATTTGGCATCAGTGCTGCCTGCCGAATGGGACAGGGGGGTACCATTTTTGCCGCAGCTGAGGTTTGTGTCCAGCCCCTATCAGCTCAATGTACTCTTTTAGATGGGTAGTTAGGGGGCTGTAAAACCAGCTCAAGTGCAGGCTTTTACTGCCCCCTGTCCTCCTGCCTGGATGAAGCCTAGGCATCTGTAGGTAGCTTTAGTATTTTTCAGAAAGAACAAAGGAACTGTTCTCCCCTATGGCTAGCACCAGACCAGAAATATCCTATTGAATGCAGTACTTGTAAGTGTTAATGTAAAAGAAGCTCTTTGATTACTGCCTGTACATGAACTCTGTATTTACTTTTGTCAGACTAAGGCCCAGGAAGGATAAACATGGATCTTAGGAAATTATTTGGAGCAGGCACAGCAAAGAACAGCATAAAAAAACCTTCACACACCCTGAAAGCAAACATACTAATGACAGTGGGAATAGCAAACACCTCTTCCACAGAAAATATTTTGCAATATTCAAAAGTTTTATTAGTTTCAAATAGAGATCACTTTTCATATTCTGATTAAGCTGAAAAGAAACAGAAAAGACAGCATTTTAACATCTTGATTCAACATTCACCTAGCTCTTAAGTTTGGTTATTATTTTTTTTTTTTAATCAGCACTATGGTACTTACATTAAGCGAGATGTGTCTCTTGTGCTGGTGGCTGCTGTATTAAGTGAAATCTTCAGTCCTCTGTCCCCTACATACCATTGCATCAGAAATCTTCTGGTGCTGCGAGGGTTAAATCAGCCGCTGGACCTGTCATAGGAACCCAACAAGAGTGCTGACAATGCCTGCCCTTTACACCCCCCTCCTTCATTTATTGAAGCTGTACTATAGCCCAGCAGACCAGCAGGTCCACCCACTATAGGTTGCTTGCAGCAAACTAAGCGGTTGGGGGGGGGGGGGGTTCATAGTTTTCTGGAGGAAAGAGGTGAATAAGTATCTGTACAATATTTTTGGAGGAGGAGCCGCTGGTTGTTAGCTGGTTCCTCACAAATAGTACAGAGGCTTTCTACCGCCACAAGCACCAGTTCATTCACACTGGCTCCAATAACTCAGTCTAGAGGATGTCTTTTTAAGATATATTGCTTGAAGAACTCTACACAGGAGAGGGGTTAGGGCACTGGATACGCCAAAATGATCAGCAAATAACTATTAGAGGGCGATCTTTTCCTTGGGTAATTGTGAATATTGGACAGTCTAGGGCATAACAGCTGAAGACCACGAGGCAAGTCTCTTTGGCATCTGGTAACCTTGCACCACAGCACAACTATTGGGAGCCAATGTGATTTCCAGACCATTGTACACTCATAGGGATCCATTCAGAGTTTTTACTCACAGGTCCACAGGACAGCTTCCATCTTCCAGCCTCCTCTGGACACAGTCCAGTAAGTGAGATAGTCCTTCTCCCTTGTGGTAAGGTCCTGCACCCAGCTTCTAAGAGGATCTATCCAAACCCTCAACCCTGACACTGCTGAGGGCTGAGGCATCCAGAACAGCTACACAGTCCATGGGCTGCCAAAGGGCAGCAGCACCTCAGGCTGTGGAACCCTCCTGAGGAGAAGGAACAATCCCAGTTCTTCAGGCTATTTATCTCCTTCCCGGCCTGCTGCTGGACACTCCTTTCCAGGTATTGGCTGGAGCATGATAAATATTCAGGTTGGATATTTAAATCTCTCTCCCTAAGCTCTGGAAACTACTTCCAGAGACGGGAAGTAATCAAACTCCTATCCTGTGAAGCCCGGAACAGATCTGGTTTGGATAAGCTAAAATTTTTATTGAGTGAGTGAATTCATGTTCAATCACTACCATTTCCTCCACCTATAGGGTGCCTCTATGCCTGCTTTAGTTTATGCAAACCTGTGTCGGGAACTGATTTGTTGAATACTTGTGCCGTATAATGACCTGGCAAAGGTATATCATCGACTGTTTAAATTTTTCAACTGGGACTGAAAGGGAATTGAGAGAATTCCTTCAAATTCTAAATGAGAATAATTGGAACCTGAGATTTACATAAGCAGTACACCTTAAAGTGGTTCTAAAGACCCCCTACTGGCGTCTCGCCACTGCAGGTAACCTGACAACTTCCATGAAGGCTATTCTCAAAGCCTGGATGGTGATGCACCCTACACAGTCTACTACCGTTAAGCATACAGTATGTCTCCTCATACCCCTCTCTGGTTAAACCCCAGGCTCTCGGAATTCCTTTCCATCCTTGAGCCAACTATATGGGCAACACAGGGTATCAAAAATCTCAATGACATCTGTGAGGGTGATATTTTTTTAAGACCTTTGCCAGATTCAAACAGCAATTCGATCTTTCATATGCCTACTTGTTCCAGTTCCTGCAACTCCGTCATGCCTTCCATACTCATACTTTGGAGTATTGCCTACTGTTCTTGAAGATGAAACTCTAAGTAAACCCTTTTCTAATATCTTTAAGCCTCTATTACCTTCTATACAGGATGGACTTGATGCCCTCCGTTCTAAATGGCAGATGGATGTTCCAGAGCTAGATGAAGAGGATTGGGAGGATATTTGGAAATGCCCTTTTCTTCATTTGGTCTCTGCTAGGAACATTTTATTACAATTTAATATTCTACATAGGATTTACCTTACTCCGAGATTGCATTAGATTTACCCTTCTGTGCCTTCTACTTACTGGAGTTGTTCAGCGGCCTCGGCAGACTACATCCACATGCTTAGGGCATGTCCCCAGATGCAAACTGAACAATCCTGTGGCCATCTTGATTGTTGGCTGGATGTCAGCTGCGTGTTTATGCACTCAGAGTTAGCACTGGGAAAGTGCCAAATTTTGTAAGTGTATCTTTTATTGCCAAGCAGGATTAAATATTTTAAAATGGAGAACACTAGGCTCTTTTTTATTGTCTCATATATGTACAAGGTCCTTCGTGCTGACAGCTGGATGTGTCTATATGAGATGCCTACATGTGATGATAAAAGGAGATAAGAAGTCACGAATACCAGGATATTTTACCCTTGATGAGGAAAGTGTTCTTTGACCTTACTGGTAATGCAGGGGTCATATTTCCAAGGTGAGCAGCCAATGTGATATTGGTGGTGAGACACGAAGATCACTTTATGATTATATTTGATACAAGATTCTTTACTTTATGATCACAGCGGTGATATTCATTACATGTGGACTTTAATATATGATTGATATTTGTGGACATTCATAAATGTATTTAATGTTTTTTAGAGCATATTTATTGAAGATTGGTTTTATGTCCCCGGATGTAGACTGTTTGGTCCATCCTTCTAACCTTTATCACCTCCTTAACCACCATTCAGGTTCTGCTCTGGGTGGATGTTGGCCTGCTGGCATTGGTTGACCTCTATTGCCCCTACTATAGATTTCTGGAAATCTCTGGTCAGTTTGGTTCTTCCACTTTAAAAGACCACTAAAATGTATAGAGGTATGCATCGCATACAAGCACATTATGTGAAACTTTCCTCAAAACGAAGCCTTCCAGTAATGCGATGTTATCGCTGGAGATGGCCTCCATCTTCACCCGGTCTTCCTTCCGGGTTCGCAGGCTCTGGCTCTGTGACTGGCCGGAACCGCAATGACGTAATTCCCACGCATGCATGCAGGAGCTGACGCTCACGGCACAGGGCTCTGAAGAAATGGCACTGGCGGCCGTTCCTTCAGAACGCATGCACCAGTGATGTCACTGGCTGCATGTACAGTAAATATCTCCTATACGGTGCACGTTCAGGAGATATTTACACTACCTATAGGTAAGCCTTATTATAGTGGTGTAGTGGATAGCACATTTGCCTTGCAGTAAGAAGGGTCGCTGGTTCGAATCCCAACCACGACACTACCTGCCTGGAGTTTGCATGTTCTCCCTGTGCCTGCGTGGGTTTCCTCCGGGTACTCCGGTTTCCTCCCACACTCCAAAGACATGCTGGTAGGTAATTGGATCCTGTCTAAATTGTCCCTAGTATTTATGAATGTGAGTTAGGGACCTTAGATTGTAAGCTCCTTGAGGGTAGGGACTGATGTGAATGTACAATGTATATGAAAAGTGCTGCGTAAATTGATGGCGCTATTTAAGTACCTGAAATAAATAAATAAAAAATAAATAAATAGGCTTGCCTACAGGTAAAACTTGAAGATGGAAGTTTACGTCCTCTTTAAGGAAAGAGAAACCCTAGTTTCTTTTGTATTCCAAATAGGGAACATTCTGCTATTCTACTATAGCTGTGACATTTCTTTGAGTAAATTTTCAAAATGTAATCAAGAAGTTTATGGTACAATAGATTGTTTCTCTATTTCTGATTTCCCCTGCTTTCCATGAATGTGGCTGTCATCTAGTGGTGAGTTGACAGTACTGCTGCTTGACCTGTACAGATGTTGGGATATTTATGAACAGAGCTGATATTAGAAATCCCGGGTGCCCCATACAGCCTACTTGACAGGACCACCTTCTGGGAAAATATCAAATTACATTTTTGCTTAAAATAAACTAAAATTCATTATTAGTGGACACAAAAACAACAAAAATCCTATTAAAGCTCTGTGATTGAATGAGGTAATGGGGCTCATTCATATAGGTGCTGCGGCCTGTAAAGTGTGACTCTTTTTGGTTTGTTTGGTGTGGTTGTTTGGTGTGGTTTGTTTATGTGGCTGGAGCCGCCTGGAGCTGTGTGCAGCCTATGTTACACTAAGGGGAAGCAGAAGTTGTACAAACACAGACACAGGTCCTAATTTGACAGGCGTGTGGATTCAGGTACACGGTGCTGAACAAAGACAAGTGTGCATTCAGGGCCACTCACCCACACCTGTGAAATTAGGACCTGTGGCTGTGTTCATACAGCTGCTGCATTCTCTTAGAGTAACAGTCGCTTAAAGTGTAGTTCCACCCAAAAATGGAACTTACGCTTTTCGGATTCCTCCCTCCCTCCGGTGTCACATTTGGCACCTTTCAGGGGGGGAGCAGATACCTGTCTAATCCAGGTATTTGCTCCCACTTCCGGGCCTAGATCACCGTAGGCTCCGTGGCGATTTACGCCATGTCCGCCCTTCCCCCTCTGCTGTCTTCTGGGAGACACACAGGTCCCAGAAGACAGCAGGGATAAGTGAGGATGCGGAGCGCGACTCACACATGCGCAGTAGGGAACCAGGCTGTGAAGCCGCAAGGCTTCACTTCCTGATTCCTTTACCGAACATGGCGGCGCTTCCACTTGAGAGCCGAGGGACAGAGGACATCGCGGTCACCCTGGACAGGTAAGTGTCCATATTTTAAAAGTCAGCAGCTGCAGTATTTGTAGCTGCTGACTTTAAAAAAAAAAAATTCGTCAGAACTCCGCTTTAAGCAATCCACTAGTGCGGGGTAAAGCAGGCGGTAAGGATTGCCAAATATAAGAGATTTTTAATATTGTTCTTTTTTACAGATTCTAGGGTTGTAAACTCTATCTCTACGATATCTATTAGGAACAAACTTATGAAGAGTCACTACCTGTTTAGTGAATGGAGAGAAAAAGAAAGTGACGTTTAGGTGTAAGATCAGTAGTTCTTGCAAATATGTTAATGATCAGACCTACATATTTCATTTCCTGTGAGTGTGAAACATTTCATGTCAGGAAAACAAAGTACACGTTCTGATGTAGATTTTATATATATATATATATATATATATATATATATATATATATACCATAGATAATAGAGATTAGTCTTCCTGTATTGGCAAACACACTGCTCATTAGCATCGCAATGCATCATCCTGCATATCTTTTGCAATATTATATTGGGTTCACTTAGACCAGGGGGTAGGCAACCTTAAAGAGGTGGAGATCCACCTGAACAGCATGGGTAAGTAAAAGATCACCGGGCACAGTGTCTCAGCCTCACATTTGATTTAAACCTCTAATTGCTGTACTATCATGTAAAAAATCACGTGCATTGTATCACCTCCGCTGTGAGTAAACTGCAGCACATCAGTTTGAAAGCAGCCCTATACTATTATGCACGGTGTATTGCTTCACACTGATCTGAAGATCACTTTTTTCATCCTGCTAAGACCGCTGGTAGGGATAAGAGATGGAATGCAGTTGGTATCACTCCACATGGGACAGGAGCAGCACTACAGAGGAGGCATCAGCTTATGCGGCTCTTGCTCCCTACTACAGCTTTTACAAGTAGTCCCTCTGCATTGCACTCTGGGATGGTGGGGAATTCTGGCTGCATTCGTTTTCTTTTTAGATTTGTTTTTTCTTTATTTTTACCTGGTGATCCTGCCTGTATAAGACTATTTTAACAGACCAAGCTGTGCCACAAAAGTGCCAGTTAGAGGGTTGAGACAATTAATTTAACACTGATAGGAGTTCTTACAGTGGTCAGCTTTTATTCTTTTATGTAACCCCCCCCCCCCCCCCAAAAAAAAATTATGCATCCGTTAAAAAAAAAAAAAAGTGTTAGCTAAAATTTGGCCTAAATTTGTTAATCAAGTCCATCCAAATCTGCTAGTCTAAAACAACCCTCTGCCTAGATGGACAATTCTGATGTCCAAGTAAAAAACCCACAACCCACAAAACGCCAACATGTCCCATAAGCCATATATAGCACAGCCCATTTAAATCAACGGGCTGCCCCTATGCGAGTCACAGGAAAAACGAGCCACAAAAAGTTCACTCCCACTGTGCTGGATGTGAATGGGGCCTGAAAGTGAAATAAGTGCGAACAATGAGGCTCCATTCACATCTGTGCGTCTCCTTGCATGCACCAAGCTTTGGGGCGATTGCTGTGTGTAGGGCAGCCCATTCAGGTGGATGGGTTGCCTTATGTGTGATGAGTGAAAATGCTTCAACCCCCCCCCCCACTAAAAAAAAAAAAAAAGACGCATGTGGGAATGTGAGTTTCATGCTATGCAGAGATGTGAACGGGGCTTGACAGCTGAGTGTTTCTGTCCACTCCCTCCTATGTACTTGTTTAAAGATGGACATACACTTTGCAATCTGATTGTATATTGTGGGTTTAGTGAGAAGGGTGATCACTGATTGATTTCATTTTAAAAAACGCGCAGCTGGCAATGGGTGGGTAGATGATGCAGGGTGTGTGCTAATGAGGTCAGCTGGTCAACTCCTTCCTGTGTCATGACCTACAGTCTGTAAGGACGTAAGACAGAAGCAATAGATACGTTTGGAAACATGGATGGAGGACAGTAAGGTATGTGTCTGTAAATTTTATGGAAAGCTTTGATATTTTTGCAAAAAAAGTACATGAATGCTATATTGGTACATAGGGTAGCTGGAATTTATAAGAAAAAGAAAAAAAAAGGTGAACTTATCCTTAAACATTTTCAGCAATTTGAGCTACAGTAGCTCTTCTATTGGATTGAATTACAAGGGCCAGCCTCTGCTCCTTGCATGCATCTTGAGTCTTGACCCCCCATGACCCTGATGCCAGTTCACCGCTTTTCCTTCCATGGACCACTTTTAGTCTGTCCTCATCACTGCAGACTGAGAACATTCCACAAGATCTGCAGTTTTGGAGAGGCTCTGACCCAGTTGTCTAGCCATTACAATTTGGTCCTTGTAAAAGTCCCTCAAATCTTTATTCTTGCCCATTATTTCTGCTTTCAACACATCAACTTCAGGGACATGTTTAGTTGCTGCCTAATATATCTCACCAACTTTTAGATGGCATTGTCACAAGATAATTAATGTTATTCACTTTACCTGTCAATAGTCACAATGCTATTGCTGATTGGTTTATTTTATATAAGGTAAGAGCAACTTTGTGTAAATTTTAGGCAAAATGTGCATTTAATGCAATGTTTCTCAACTCCAGTCCTCAAGGCGCACCAACAGGTCATGTTTTCAAGATTTCCCTCAGATGAAACGGCTGTGGTAATTACTAAGGCATTGAAACTGATCAAATCACCTGTGCAAAATAGTGGTAATCCAGAAAACATGACCTGTTGGTGCGCCTTGAGGACTGGAGTTGAGAAACACTGATTTAATGTATGGTAAACCTTTGTAAACAGCAAATATATTCTAAGACCATAATCTCTTGCAATATGGGTCTAGTATTCTAGCCTAGAAATATTAATTTATATTGTATGGTAAATGCAGAGTCTAAGTCTTTACAGTAGGTTTTAATATTTTCCCTTCCTTTATTTCATCTGCTCTGCATACAATTTACACTATAGATAATTATTAATTTACACTTTTATTAGTATTATAGTGAAGGTTATTGTATTCCATAGAGATGTATGGAATACCAAGGTGTCACAATGGAGTGCTGTTCTCAAAACCTTTAAAATGGTTGTAAACCTCAGACATGAAATATGAACAAAGCATATCCATCCATAGTGTGTACTTGTCTCAATTAAGAGGAGTAAGTGTCATTTCTATCTGCTTCCTCCTTCCTCTGCTATCAGCATGCCGTTTTCCTGATACCAAGAGGTAAAAAGGTTACAGGGGAGATATCTCCAGCACACAGCCTGTGATTAACAGCCTCAGCTCTGGGGATGTGGCCCTTCCCTCCAATCAGCTCTCATAGCTCTTCTCATTGAGCTCTGCAAAGTGTCACTTTAGCTCTCAGCCCCATTTCCAAAAGCTCAGCCACGCTTTATAAACTCTGCACTTTGAAAGGATGTAGAGAAGAGAAGGCTGCAAGATAGACAGGTACAACTTATGTAGGAGGATTTGTTTCCTCTCTGTGTATCACCAGAGGCCAGTCACTTCACTGGGTATATGGAAGGGTTTACAACCACTTTAAAGCATGTTTTAAGATACAGATCCACTGCTTCAATAAGCCAAAGAAGCACTGAATGTCAGATTCACCAGGTTATAGGTTTTTGTACAATAAGCATCATTTCCCACTAAGGAACAGTCATCAGTTGATTGATATTATTATTTGATCCAGTGTCTGTGCGGGTGAATGTTCCTGGCATTGTTTTATCAATCTGGTGAATGTACTTGTGTAAATACAGTATGTCCACAGGACTGTATATAGCTTTACAATGTAACTTCCCATGCATATTTAGTACTTATTAAATCTCAAAACGTGTATACTGTATCTCTGCATTATATACTTGAAGTAAAGCTTTACTGAGAGAATCGTGTAGGCTGCTATCACTGCCAGCCTTTTTTATATGCTGGTGGCCTATCTCTGACTTCATTTCTTTCTAAGTAACTTGTCAAGTACAAGTGTGCAGCATGTAAAGTGAGAATTCTTGATCAGGTCAGCTGCTCACAATTTTGCAGCCAAAGAATGAGGACGATAGTAAAACAGCTTTCAGAAGTAGAGACCAGTAATGGAAAAATTAACTTTTAATACGGACACTCGCACTGGAAGCATACTCCATTCCCAAACATTGACCTGCTGGATTTGAAGCCGATTTATAAGTAGTGGGG
The DNA here is from genome assembly GCF_042186555.1 of Aquarana catesbeiana. Classification (NCBI taxonomy): domain Eukaryota; kingdom Metazoa; phylum Chordata; class Amphibia; order Anura; family Ranidae; genus Aquarana; species Aquarana catesbeiana. Next base: position 145,471,313 of record NC_133326.1, read on the forward strand.
CTATTTGTTGTCCCTGGGGATAATCTGTTTGATTACTTGATATTAATATTTGGTCATAAATCTTCTATATCGAGATTTTACCTTGTAGATATGCATTTTGCATCTACTCCTGAGGAAGTGAACAGAGATTCATAAAATGCGTTGAGTTGTCAGATGCAACTTGCCATACAATCATGTAACAACATTTGGAATGTATATGTGTAACAACATTATGACTGTGTATGAATTTATATTGACACGTTATATACTACAAATCAGCCTAATTTTATTTTAACTGGATTTTATTATGATGACATTTGTATTAATAAACTAATGCACAGTCATAAGCATATACAGTACATCCCATAATCGTTTGCTCCCAAGGCAGACAGGAAAAATAGAACAATGGGATATAGCCACTTAACAATAAACACATAACCCCCACCCCACCTCAAACTATCAATGGTCTATGAGACACGCCTACCAGTGGCGGATGGTGTTTTTTTTTGTGGGGGGGCGGAAAACACCTACCCCCTCGCTGTTTGCCAGTCGGTCCGGCACTTACCCCATCTAGGTGGGTAGCGGGCAGTGGCTCCATGTCCTCTCCTCCATTGGCGGCTTCCAGCATGCAGCTCCACCCCTCCTCCTAGGTGTCCAATAGGATCGCCTGTCCTTTCAGCCAATTGGGTGACGGTGTCAAAATTTGCTGGGAGGAGGATCAGTGTTACAATAGCGAATATTCATTCGCTGTTGTAACACACCTGGGTGGGCTGTGAGCGCATTCTCTGCGGCCCGAGCCCACCCTATATTGAAGGCTATTAGAGCCTCTGGCTCTAATCAGTGCTTCAAAAAAACACCCACCCCACACTGGAATCCATGCATCCGGCATCCTGAAAGGGGCCGACAAATGGATAGGGGGAGGCTGCGATGGACGGGGGGGGGGGCGGCGCCGGTGCCCCCTTAATGGACGGGCCGCCCCTGACTCCTACAATATTCTAGCAGTCTTAAAGGTGGAATTATTTGTCTTAATATATTTCTTGAGGGAGATTGTTCATAAATATTAATGTCCCAAGTGAAGGAGCCCCTTCATTCTTTTAACACAAACCACACATATAGAACCCAGGATAACAAGGGTAAAATGAAATGCTTAGTCTGGTGTGGTTGTACTGGGAGTTTGGTTAGTGTAGACCCAAATGGGGTTCTCAGTCACCCTGTGCCCCTAAAAGACATAAGAGGGGCCCGGGGGAGCTGAACAAGGAGTTTCCTGATCTCTCTAAAGTAAGCTGGGATCCACACCCCCCCCGCCCAAAGTGCCTCCCGTCACAGAATAGTGACCCTTTTTTGTTATTAATGGAATTATGCCCCATTGTTGGTGTCAGTGGGAGGAATAGTGCTTCAAGGGCCAGGTAAAGGCAAGCAAAGGGCTGCAGTTTGGAGACCACTGCTCTGGTCTGATATATTAAAGTATACTTTTTTTCGTTTTGGATAGTGTGGAGGGGGATTAGAACTCTTGTCCGTTTTTATTGCTGTCTGTGACCTCATTAAGGAGATTCACCCTCTCTAGGTGTCCTGTTTACCATTAGCATTAAAAGTGAAAGTAAAAGCAAATCCCAAATTTTGGGTTGTCCCCTAGAAAAGTAATAGAAGGGAAATCTTCCAATTGGGACACTAGTTCTGGTGACTTGGGGGTCCCCAAGGGATTCCCTTAGTCTGCAGGCATTTCTTCTTACCTCCTGTTTGGATATGGGACAGGGAATGAATCTCCCTAATGGGGCACAGATGGTGAAAAGAAAATGTGACAGGAGTTATAACTTTCCATTGCTCTATCCAAAATGAAGAAAAAAAGTTTTGCCTGTAGTTCTACTTTAACAAACTAACTGCATGTGATAAATCCTGTCTGGATTTTAAAGTGTAACTCCTCTTTCAGAGGAAAAGAAAACCATTCCCTCAATGCCATGTATGAAGCACAAGCATTTTAACAACATTCTTATTTAAACATTATTTCTTTTTTAATAATGTTTACAATGAAACATAAAATAATACAGCTCATATAACTGTCTTCTTTTCTGTTGAAACAGGATTTCAACCAAATCCTTCTCCTTGCCTGCCTGCTATAGTCACATGATCAGTTTTAGTGTTAACAATTAAAGAAAAACTTCTGTAAAGAATGTCCCCTCTGTTGTCATCATTACACAGGATTTTTGAGCACAAAACAACAAATAAAGGAGCACACCTAGCCCTGTGGAAGTCAATAGATGCACAAGCCCAGAAATAAAATCAAAATTCACTTTAACCTCTTGCCTTATAGCCAAATGATGGTTACAGCGCGGTCGCGCATTTCCAGGAGAGCATCTATTGACGTCCTCCTAGAACCCTGCCTCTCCGCACACTCCTGGGGCACACATCGGGAGCGCTCTGTGATTGCTGTGTCCAAAGATCGGGGTAAAGGACACGTCAGAATGGCTCTTTACCATGTGATCAGCTTTGTCCAATCACAGTGTAAACAGGATCCACTGGCTTGGTGATGTATCAGTCTGGGCACTCCTGCATCTCATGCTTTTTAACTTTATATTAACCCCTTTGCACCTAAGGCCCCTTTCACCTGGGTGCCTCCGTCGGATGGACTCCGCTTGCTCAGCTGGGGGATTGCTCCGCTGAGGAGGCGGATGACAGCTCTGTCTCCGCTCACTGTGCAGACAAAGTCCCGCTTTCCTCTATGGGGAGATCAGATAAAGACGGTCCGCCTGCCCAGTTTCATCTGGAAAATAGTACCACCATCTGTCTGGATTTGGTGGACAGGATAAGATCAGATAGCGGCGGCTGTCAGCGGACATGTCACCGCTGACATCCGCCGCTCCATGGAAATGAATGGAAGGACCGATCAGGTCCACCTGAAAAGCTGACAGGCGGACCTGATTGGACAGCCCATGTGAAAGGAGCCAAAGGGTAAAACAAATCTTAATGCCCAAGCACAATTTTGCAACTGTTACATGTGTTGGTAAAACCGTACATATCTTCGCAACTACTTTGTGCATCCAGGTGGATTATATCTTGTTTTTTTCCAGGACAAAATTTGAAAATGTAGCTGTATATTTCTTGCTACTACTATAACCTTCCACCAAAGAACAACCAAAATAAATTCTCCTGCTCTTGATGATTGCAGCAATACCACATATGTGTATGTTATTTGTTGTTTGTACACGTAGCCCAGAAACGATAGTGTGCATAGTGTGCATAGTGCGCATTTTGCTGACATACTGACTGACACTAGAAAAAAAAAAAAACTTGTCCAAAAAAACAGACATTGACCCAAACACTAACCCTGGCACTGACCTACATCAAACCGTGATCTAGGTATTTTTTTTAAATTTCCTTATTATTATTTTTTTACACTTTTTTTCTCTCTGCAAGGAAAGAGAGATACGATGTATCTCTCTACTCCATTCACAGAGCAAGAAAACGTGGGGGGTTTGCTTCACAGGGACTGATCACTGTGGTAGCCAATCAGAGACTAGCAATCACAGCGATCAGGTGACCTTGAATCAGGTGTTTAGGATCCCGATCATTAGTACGGGGCTCTAGGTGAGACCTTGGTCTCTGTGCTGGGAGCGTGCTGTGCGGCATGATCCCAGCACAAAGGGAAATACGCAAATATGCGACCACATGGAAATCGGCATCAAGGGGTAAAGTGAATTTTGATTTTTTTTCCTTTTCCCGGGCTTGTGACTTTATTGACTTCCACAGGACTGGGAGCGCTCCTTTATTTGCCGTTTTGTGCTCATGTCTCATTGCTGGTGGGATGAGTAGTTTAAGCTGCTCTTACTGTGGTCATCTGTGGTTTCCCTTGGAACCTCATTGCGCTTGGTACTTTTTTTTTTTTTTTTTTTTACACAAGATTTCAGGCAGTACAGTGGTACATTGGATTACGGCATAATTTGTTCCAGAAGAATGCTTGTAATCCAAAGCACTCGTATATCAAAACGAGTTTCCCCATAGGAAATAATGGAATGATATGTTTCCGTGGCACTGCTAGTGTATGCAGCACCGCATGTAACCAGAGGTGGGGGGCGCCAGAGACATTTGGAAACACTCGTAGCTGCTCGGATGCACTCGGGAACGGAGTGTTTCCGAGTGTCACTAGCACCGGCGCCCCCGCACCTCTGGCCAAATGCGGTACTGCACACCCCAGAGGCTTGAATCCTGCTCATTTTGCGAGACAATGCTCGCAAACAGAGTCAGGATTTAAAAAAAATAATAGCTCATATTGCAAAACGCTTGTAAACTGCGTTACTCACAATCCAAGGTATTACTGTATTTGAAAATCACAGTTGCTGCTTCATGAAACAGGTCCTTTATAACAACATAAAATATAGAATGGAATGTTCCTTTAAGTGGAAGTATTATGAAGAGTACAGCGAGCATCGGATGAGTCTGATTTATGAAGGCTGTAATAATGGACACTATAAGAAGAGTGTAGCTGTTTCTCTTGAATCTAGGCAGATTAATTGCTTAAATTTTGAAGATGATAGCTGAATGGCTTGTTTGAGCGATGGCCCCGCTTATGCACCAGTCTGCATACGTAAATCTGCCTCAGCATGAGTCAGCATAAAATAAGTTAACTAATTCAACCCGCACACTAGAAGGTATAAAATCCAACTCTGAATGTGTTCAGGAGGTACGTACTGACAGGTTAAATAGTATGCCAACTGCAAATTGATTTTTAAAGAGACTGGATTATATATGAATTACCTTCTATTGTAGATGGTTTGCAGGAGGTCTATTCCTAGCAAAGAATTTAAACATAACTAAAACATATCCAGAAGGCCGATTTTTACCTTGATTTAATGTAGTTTAGCATTATCACATAATGGAGTTGACTGGTGTGAGTAATCATGTCTAGCCATTAGGGCTCATTCACATCTGACCATTCCCGTGTGATATGGGGTTTGTTAAAGCTGAATGCTGAGGAATACAAAAATCCTTGAAGTGGGGCTGACCCCGCATTGCAAGGGTCAAATGTTCACTTATGTCTAGGGCACCGAACAAAAAACGTACCCGATTCCTTGCTCCTGCAGGCTCCCTCCAGACCAGTGCCCACAGCCTCTTCTACCCCACAATCCAATGGTTGCATCCCCTTCGACGTCATCACGCACAATGCAAAGCCCATAGCCCCGCATTGAACGTGAAAATGCTGAGGGCGTCAACAAGCACTGGGGATCGCCAGCTGCTGGAGGAGTGGGAATCAGTTAAGAGAAAAGTTTTTTTTTTTTTTCCAGTACCCTAGACATAAACGAGCATTTCACTCCTGCAATGCAGGGGCAGCTCGACTGCAGGTGAGGATTTTTGTTTTCCCCCCGCATTCAGCTTTAACATACAATATAGCTATTTGCTAGGAATAGACCTCATGTAGACCATCTGCAATAAAAGGTAATTCATAAATAATCATTTTCAATCAGCTTCAATGTGTGATGCATTATATTAAACCCAAATGCAAACATTTATTATAGTGCGGCTTACCATTTCTAAGATGTGATGGCTGTATTAGGTTTCTTCTTTTTGGCTTTCTTTTATTTTCTACTGGTGATCCTGACCAAGTCTATTGTTTTTCAACAGTACAAGCTGTCCTGCAGTAGCAGTTAGATGGTTGAGACAAGCCATTTACCACTGACAGGGGTGCTTACAATGGTCAGTTTTTTATTTATTTAAAACCATTATCCCAAAAGGAAAAGAACTGTTTTGCTGTAACTGCTTGAAAAATTTGAGCCTTGAGTTTGTTTCAATTTGTTAGTTTATCTAAATATGATCGAACATTTAAAACTCCCTTTTCCCCAGATTGACAATGTTATTGTCCAAAGGTGACTGTTCCTTCAACCAGAGTATAGGCACCCTAAGGCAGTAAGTGTGTTAGTAGCCAGAACATCAGGTGACAACAGAGCAAAAAAAAAGCCTAAAAAAAGGAAACAAATGCAACCAGTGCAGCCGGAAAGTATTCACAGCGCTTCACTTTTTCCACATTTTCTTATGTTGCAGCCTTATTCAAAAATGGATTAAATTAATTATTTTCCTCAAAATTCTACAAACAATACCCCACAATGAAAACGTGAAAGAAGTTTGTTTGAAATCTTTGCAAATATATATATATATATATATATATATATATATATATATAAATTTAAAAAAAATCACATGTACATAAGTATTCACAGCCTTTGCCTTGACACTCAAAATTGAGCACGGGTGCATCCTGTTTCCACTGATCATCCTTGAGTCTACCTGTGGTAAATTCAGTTGATTGGACATGATTAGGAAAGGCACACGCCTGTCTGTCTATATAAGATCCCACAGTTAACAGTGCATGTAAGAACACAAACCAAGCCATGAAGTCCAATGATTTGATTGTAGACCTCCGAGACAGGATTGTATTGAGGCACAGATCTGGAGAAGGGTACAGAACAATTTCTGCAGCATTGAAGGTCCCAATGAGCACAGTCGCCTCCATTATCCGTAAACAGAAGAAGTTTGGAAGCACCAGGGCTGTTTCTAGAGTGGGCCGCATGGCCAAACTGAGCTAGTGGGGGAGAAGGGCCTTAGTCAGGGAGGTGACCACGAACCTGATCAATCTGACAGAGCTCCAGCATTTCTCTTTGGAGAGGAGAACCTTCCACAAGAACCATCTCTGCAGAACTCCACCAATCACGCCTGTATGGTAGAGTGGTCAGACGGAAGCCACTCCTCAGTAAAAGGCACATGACAGCTAGTCTGGAGTTTGCCAAAAGGCACCTGAAGGACTATCAGACTATGAGAAACAAACTCTAGTCTGATGAAACAAAGATTGAAATCTTTGGCCTGAATGGCAAGCTTCATGTATCGAGAAAGCCAGGCACTATCAGCATCATGCTGTGGGGATGTTTTTCAGCAGCAGGAACTTGGAGACTAGTCGGGATTGAAGGAAAGATGAATGCAGCAATGTACAGAGCCATCCTTGATAAAAACCTGCTCCAGAGTACCCTGGACCTCAGACTGGGGCAAAGGTTCATCTTCCAACAGGACAGCAACAGCCAAGATAACAAAGGATTGGCTACGGGACAACTCTGTGAATATCCTTGAGTTGACCAGCCAGAGTCCAGACTTGAACCCGATTGAACATCTCTGGAGATCTTAAAATGGATGTGCACCGATGCTCCCCATCCAATCTGATGGAGCTTGAGAGGTCCTGCAAAGCAGAATGGGAGAAACTGCCCAAAAATATGTGTGGCAAGTTTGTAGCATCATACTCAAAAAGACTTGAGGCTGTAATTGTTGCCAAATGTGCTTCAACAAAGTATTCAGCAAAGGCTGTGAATTTTAACATTGTCATTATGGGGTATTGTTTGCAGAATTTTGAGGAAAATAATACATTTAATCAATTTTGGAATAAGGCTGTAACATAAAATGTGGAGAAAGAGAAGCGATGTGAATAATTATTATACGTGTGAAGTAGTATTTGTAAGCTGCAATATGTTACATTTTTGGTTTAATACTGGTTTAAGGTAGCTCATTCAAATGCAAACACCAGAATGGACAAAAAAAAAAAATCTTACATGCACCATTTTATACTGACACAGCACATTTATTGTTGCTCTACTGTGCGTTGTGGTGCCCAGCAACACAATTTTGTAAAAGGTGCATTGGGTTAAAGCATTTGGTTGCCATTGACCACAACATACTGATGCAGGTAACACAGTAAGGGCCCTTTCACATGGGCTGTTCAATCAGGTCCGCCTGTCAGTTTTTCAGCAGACCTGATCGGACCCTCCAGTCTCCCCTATGGTGCGGCGGATGTCAGCAGACACATGTCTGTTGACACCCGCTGCCATCCAATCCGATCCTGCCCGCAAAAAACAGATGGATGGTGGTCCTATTTTCCATCTGTCTGGTGGATCGAATGGAAATGGACAGGCGGCCCGTTTCCATCCGATTTCCCAATAGAGAAGAGCAGGACAGTGTCCGCTCTGCACAGCGGAGCGGATACAGACCTGTCATCTACCTGCTCAACAGGGATCAGAGGAGCAATCCCCCACTAAGCAAGTGGAATTCGCTACACGGAGGCGCCCATGTGAAAGGGGCCTTACATGCACAACACACTGCACTAGAAGGGTATTAATGGTCAATTAAACAACAGGATACCTTAACATTTCATATTCCTGATATGTGTCTGTTCTACCACGTATTTTTGTTAAAAAGTATCCTGTTCTCTTTGTATTGATTCTTTTGTATGAAATACCTTGTGAGCCTGCCAGCCACCCTGCTTTCCTATTGCAAACTAACCACACTAGGCATGAGAGTACACCAATTCCAGCATAGTCAGTAGCCTGCCTTTCCTCCAGTGGTCAGACTTCTTCTGACACCCCCCCCCCCCACACAACCATTCACTGGGAAGATCAGTGTACTGCTGCTTCTCCTCTAGCTCTCTAAGCCCCTTATGCAGCCAAGAACAGAGGTTATGTGATCACTAGGGTGACCATTTGTCCCAGATAGCCTGGGACAGTCCCGCCTTATGAAGGTGTGTCCCGGGCATTCCAGGACAATACACTGTCCCAGAATGCAACTGACACAGCCAACAATGGAATCGGTCACTCCTTTCCCTCCTGTTCAGCTATCATGGCGTAGTAAAAGCTGGATGTTAGGGAGCAGGACCGGGAAGCCGGCCACAGCATCCTTAACAATCAATGAGTCATCAGCTGTCAATGGGCTTCCATGCTGACAGCTGATTAATAGTTAAAAAAAAAAGAAACAAAAAAAAATAAAACGGCGTGGGGTCCCCCCAAATTTAATACCAGACCCTTATCCAAGCATGCAGCCTGGCAGGTCAGGAAAGGGGGGAGGACGAGCGATTCCCCCCCCCCCCCCCCGAACCATACCAGGCCACATGCCCTCAACATGGGGGTTGGGGGCTTTGAGGCAGGGGGCTCATATCCGGGTAAAGGAGCTGTTTCTTGCTATCGAGTTTCTTTTTACAGTATCTAGATGTTTTTATGGCGGTCGCCTATGTTGTATACAAGGCTGGTTTTTATCTGAACAAATGTAAGTGCAATACTTTTTATTAAATGAATCCTTTGGGATTTTACACTTACACTTCATTTGCATAGTTAAATCTGGCCGTGGGGTGAATGGAGCCTGGTTTGATTATCCAATTAAAGTTCTTAATTTGAACAAAAGGACACATTTCCAGCTGATGACCCCTGCAAAGATTACTACATCAAGCCTGTTTGACCCCCTGTAATAAAGGGTCCAGGCTCTCTGGTAAGTCCATATTGTTTGTGGTGGCAGCATCTGCATGAGGTGGAGGGTCTTCTGGATTCATCTGCAATTTCACGGATTTGTGTTTTTTGAAAGTTCGACTTTTTGTAACACTTTATGAGCAAACTTTATGTTTAGCACAACACAGTTTTTTTGTATATGTTATGTAATGTGATTATATCTCACTTTAGTGGTGCTCCTGGATATTTACACTGTAATGGTTTCATTTCATATGTATGATTTTTTTGCACAAGCGCAGTATTGCTTTTGTATGAATAATACATTTAGAAGTATGATCTGTTTTCGGTAGCCAGGGATTGTGTGGTGCGCAATCGCAAAATACGGAAAACTGTACAGGCAGCTATGTTTATAGCAATCCCAAGCATAACTTCAAAACAGCCCACTTGTGAAAGTAAGTGTCCACGATAGCATGGGGGATGTACAATGTAGGCCGCTGTAACTAAGTGACTTAGTTAAAGCAGGTGCACATTGTATAACCAGCTGTCTAAACTGGTGACCACTGTTTGCTTTGATTTTTCCAAAAATTGACTAACAAAAGGTATCAAAAATCTGCTTTTTTTTTTTTTTTTTTTTTTTTTAATAGGAAGGGGTCTCTGGCAGGACGGGGCTGAGAGCTGTACTGAGTGGTAGCTGCATTCATGTATGTAATGTACTGCACTGGAAAGGTGCTGTGTCCTAATCTTTTATGTATGTATGAATGCAGAAGACCTGAGCAACAGGACCTTAAGTCTCACACCTGAGCAATCTGCAGAGACAGCTGTAGCTGCTCGTTTTTTTTTTTTTAGCTTTTTACTTGAGTGTTTTTGGAGTGGCACCATCCATTTGAATGGGCCTCCCTCCACTCCAAAAACGCTCAAAATAAGCTCATGTACCATATCTTGGCTCAGAGCCAGGAGCGTTTGCTGTCGCCACGATGTGTCGCTCAACAATCACAGCAAAATCGCACACCGTTTGGGGTGCAGCTAACAAATAATGGCATCGTAAATGCGTTCCCCCGCGATTTTTGAATCGTGCCCAGGTGTGAATGGAGCCTAAATGTGGGTACCACTCACTACAGCATTCAGCCCCATCCAGCACAGCTGGACATAGACTGACAGGCTGGATGTCTCATCTGTCCCTCCCATGCGTACTGAAACGCAAGGTGGGACGCACTGCAGTTAGACAGCTCCAAGTGCAAGGGGCCTTATACAGTATGCTCATCCTAAACTTCATATAATCATTTTTTGTTTTATGAATATTTAGAAAACAAATATACATTGGGCTTCTTTCTATCCAGAAACACAGTATATCAGATAATATTGATGGCTTGATCAGATTACTTTAACATTTTCTTAAAGCTGCATTGTCCCCTGTCTGGCACAGTTGTACAGACTCCTTTATTAAATTATTATTATTTATTACTCCTGTATTAAAATTGCTTACTGTACCAATTGCAGGCTTTCCCCATTGTTGATTATGAGCTGCAGCATGTCATAGCCTACCTCATTTCCTGGCTGGAGTATATCTAGCATCATTTAGCTCTTACTTCCTCAGCTTTACTCTCCCTAACCTGCCCCTTTTATTCAGTGGATTTCAGTTCTTTAAATCATAGAAGTTCAGTATCACACATGGACCTTACCTAGGGTGGTCTACATGCAAATGCAGTCTGCCCACGTATGCTCACTCTTCCAGACTGACACCCACCAATTATAGCATTGATTTGCAAAACATTCCTCCCAAGAGCCAACCCACTGCTTGCATCAGAGCTGAGGGCTCTTTAGAGGGGTGCTAAGGCAAAGGCAGGGTGCTTTGATGTTTTTAGAGCCATGCACAGCATCCTGCTGACCAACCATGATGCTGCCTACACTGTATACAGAAGAACATAGACCTAGTAATGATGCCATTGGGTTTAAAATAAAGATTGAATGATAAATAAAACAATTTTATTTAAAATGTTCATTGGCAAAGTAAATGACTGCAAAATAAAAGCAGATTAAACATTCACTTTAATGAATTCAAGTGCAGTGCTACATTATTATATATACGTACATGCTGTTTCCCCCCCAGGTTAATTACATCAGTCAGTTATTGTAGTATTGCTGAGTTTTCCCCGGTCATTATAACCGATTTCAAATGGTGCTAGAAAAAGCAGAAGACTCTGAACACCAAAAGAAATCGGTCATCTTTTAAAAGGGGTTTGTATTACTGTTTCTTCGGAGGCAATCTTTTTAGTTGTTGTTGCGAGGTGGATGCCTTTTCCTCAGAAGTTCCCTTAAAGCAATTCAGCAGAATCACTACAAGACAGAAATAGCTTGCTAAGGTTGATACACAATACACTTTACAGCAACTGATGGCTGGATGGTCAGACAGAAAGAAATACACAGGTTAAATAATATTACTGTACTTATTATTAGATACTACAATTGCCTTCTATATAATATTGTGTACTTGACTTGGAAATAAAGAAAAGAGAAAATTATTGAAAGGATTAAAATTAACTGACAATTGGCTACATCATTATCACTATCTAGACTGAAAAGAGCATTTCGTATTAAGTGGGATTTTCGAGGCACAACACTTTTCTGTTTTAAAATGCATATTTCTTTTGTTATTGTGTTGCTTTTATCATAAAAAAGTGTTTAATAACTTTTTTTTTTTTTTTACAAAACCAAAAAACAATACAATAAATTGAAACAATACACCCTTATTAGACAGTTTCAAACAAGGGGATGACACATCTCCATCACCAGATGTTTAATTTCAAGGATATAAGGCTCACCACATTTCGTGGACGTAGTCCACTTCTTAAGGAACCATACACATACATTATTTTCTAGAGTAAAGTTTTCTGAACAAAACATAAAGATGATAAATGAATATCAAAGGTCATATCATCCAACATTTATACATATAGACAAGGTTGCATTTACCCCAGGTTAGGGCAGAGGAAGGGGGGGGGGGGGGGGGCGTATGCCCAGAACGAAGAACAAAATAGGAAACCAAAACCAAACCAGCAAGGACAATACCCATTCCAACACATTAGTGCCTCCAAAGTTGGTTACTTCAAATACTAAAATGTCTCAATAAACGTCAAAAACAATCATTTTCCTTTATCCTAGAAAGAGGTATGTTCCGAGGTGATTTGGTTACCACAGTAAAAAAATTTTTGGAGATCCAGTTTTTGGATCGTCTGGACCAGTGATGGCGAACCTTGGCACCCCAGATGTTTTGGAACTACATTTCCCATGATGCTCATGCACTCTGCAGTGAATATCTCCTTCACTTGCAGTGGTTAGGAGATATCAACACTGAATGTAGCAGGTGACGTCACCAGCGCATGTGCTCTGAAGGGACAGCATGCCTGTGCCGTCAACCGTGACTCATGTAGGTATATGCAGGAGTGACGTTATTGCGGCTCAGCCATTCAAACGGCCAGAGCCTGCGAAACCGGAAGGAAGACCGGGTGAAGATGGAAGCTGTCAGCAATGACAGCGTGCTGCTGAAGGGCTAACTTGCAGGGAGATTTTTTTTTTCCCTATGAAGAGTTTACTACCACTTTAAAGTTGTCCTCACTTGAGCTCTGAATAATATTAGCAGTTGTTATGTTCTAAGCCCAAAGTCTTTGATAGCATTCATCTCCAGCTACTGTGTCACTGCAGTTGCTTGGTTGCACATATTGTTGTGAAAGCTTCAAGCACAAGCACATTTAGCATTCTCGATTGCCTAAATGGGAGGAAAGACCACATAATTCCTACGAATAAATAATAATTTGCATTAAAGGTTGTGACCACTATGTGCACAACATACCAGACGTTAGCTTTACTGACGTCCAGGAAAAGACAAACCTTTAGACAAAAGGAAGCAAATAAAAGAGTACTAGTTAAATAGTCTACCGGCAATGAATGGAAATATACCGTGTGCACCTAATAATGTAGGCAAAAAGGAGTACAATGCAGCATGCCAAATATCCCAATGAGGCACCCCACTCACTATACTTAAGAGGCACCCCACCCAGTATACTTTAACCACTTAAGGACCAGGCCCTGTCACTTTGGTTTAGGGGGATTATGGAAATAAAAAATACCTGAGTTACGGTTGATAGATTCAGCCATAACCTTGATAAAGCACTTCAAAACTGCACCGTATATAAGCGTATTGCGGTCTTGAAGTGGTTACTTATCCTGACAGCACTCTTTAACATGCTTTATATATATATCCTCAAAAATTAAATGCGCGTAAACCTTAGGTGTGTTAGTCCAGTCTTTGAAATAGGCAGACATCTTTATTACTAATAATGATTGGATAAATGGATTTCAGATGCAGAATTACTCCTTCCAAGGACACTGATTTCATATGGTGCTAGACATTGGATAGTTAAATCTAAACCACCATGTGAAACCAGCCTCCTGAGAACGTGACATCTTAGCTGGCTGCTCCTTTGTTGTTCCACTGGCAGCCTTGCGTCTGCAGATCCATTTCTGACCTTTATATGTGCTCGATCGATGTACCTGCACCAACAACGCCTGCAATAAAAGCAGTCCAGTAATTTAACATGCAGCTACTTAGTGATTGATAAGATTGTTGCTACAAGAAATATCAGTGATCAATACAGTGTAAAACATCACATTCTAATTAGTTGTTTTAAAGATAATGAACATTAAAATTGTTTATTTCAGAGCAGAATGAATTCAAGCCTTCAGGGTCCAGTGCAACATTAGACCATTCCCTGTGACCATGCGGAGAAGATACACTTACCAAAGACAACACATGAATCAACTGATCCTCAGCAAACTAAAATGATCTACAAAATAAGAAAGACACAACTGTTTTAGGTTGAATAGGAAGGAAAGTCCTAAGAGGTTCAGGTAGCTATGAATCTGTTTCATAGGTAGCTGGTTTAAAAAAGGTTAAGGCTTCCGTGATGAATATATCCTGCTGGGATGTCACGTTCCAATGAAAAGATTGCTCGTGGTAAACAGCCCTGCTGTGTTTGTGTGACTCAGCACAGAGGACAGAATATACACATGATCAAATGTCATGTTATTATAAAAAGCAACGATGACAAATGCTAGAAGAAAAACAAGAGGATCTTCTGGGGTTCTCAGTAGCACTGAAACGCGGTAGCCCAAATGCCGGCCTTCTTCATGAAAATACATTAATAGATTAATTAATTAATTCATTAGAATAATACAACTAGTTTTCTGTTATAATGAATAAAATGTATTATATGCTTATACCATGTATGGCTTTTCTACAAATACAAGTAGGCTGCATTGTGTATTGGGTTTGTTGTAAAGGTCAAACTCAGCTGTAGCCTCCTTAATCGTTTAACTCATAGATAGGTCCGGCTTAGATTTTTAACAAAAAAAAAAGTGGGCTTGGCAAAAATTATTCCCCACAGGAGGGCGCCAAAATGTTTTTCTCCAAATTTTTCTTGACCTATGGATAAAGGTTTATTAGAGGGAAAAAAAAATGTCCCAAGTCCATAATGGTATACCGTTCAGTGTTAAGTTCTCCCCTAGTGCACAACAAAAGTTTAAATCCTTTAACCACTTCAGCCCCGGAAGATTTTACCCCCTTCCTGACCAGAGCACTTTTTGCGATTCGGCACTGTTGCTTTAACTGACAATTGCGTGGTCTTGCAACATTGCACCCAAACAAAATTGACGTCCTTTTTTCCCCACAAATAGAGCTTTTTTTTTGGTGGTATTTGATCACCTCTGCGGTTTTTGCGCTATAAACAAAAAAAGAAGAGCAACAATTTTGAAAAAAAAAAAAAACACACATTATTTTTGACTTTTTGCTATAATAAATATCCCCCAAAAATATATAAAAAAAATTATTTTTTTCCTCAGTTTAGGCCGATATGTAGTCTTCTACATATTTTTGGGACCATTGGCATTAATACAGCGATCAATGCTATAAAAATGCATTGATTACTGTAAAAATGTCACTGGCAGTGAAGGGGTTAACACTAGGGGGCGATCAAGGGGTTAATGTGTTCCCTAGTGTGTGTTCTAACTGAAGGGGGGGAGGGGACTGGGTAGGGGAGATGACAGATCGCTGTTCATACTCTGTATGAACAATCTGTCTGTTCTCCCCTCAGAGAACCAGAAACTGTGTTTACACACACAGATCCCGGTTCTCTGTGTGTCAGCGGCGATCGCGGGAGCCCGGTGGTGATCGTGACCGCCGGGCACTCGCATCGGCTCGGGGGGCGCGCCCCTAGTGGCCACAGGGCGAAGTGACGTTACATAACGTCGTTTCGCTCAGCCGTGCCATTCTGCCGCAGTATAGAATGCGGCGGCTGGTCGGCAAGTGGTTAAAGGAGAAGTGCAGCCACAGCTCATTTGGCTGTACTTCTGTGGATCACAGGTGTGCAGTTTGTTCTGCACTCCTGTAACCTGTTTTCAGCAGACAGCGGGCTAAAGCCCGCTGTCAACTGACGTCACAGAGCCGGCCCAGGCTCGGGCAAGATCGTGTCCGTATGGTCAGGATCCGCCCACATGCCTGGATCGGCACCCAGCTCCACGAGCCGACAGTCACCAGCCCTCTGCTCATGGAGCTGGTAGAACTGAGCGATCGGCGGAAGCACTGGGGGACTGATGCTGCATCTACCTAGGCAAGTATGAATCTTGAAAAGAACAAAAACCCAAACATCTCTTTTAATACATGTCTATACGGTGAATACCCAATAAAACTCCACAGGCAGAAAAGTTCTTCACAAATTTCCAACCTAGTAGAGAAGATAAACGTATAATTATTTCCATGAGGCCTAAAGAAAATACATTAGAATGCTGTGTCTGGAGGGTACTATAGGGATTTAACTCTGACCTAAAAGGTAAATAGTTACATAAATGTGTGCAGTTTCATCTACCAAGTGTTTTTCTAATCTTTTTCAGAAAATGTTGTAATACACACCTCTACCACACTGCACAGCCAGTAAGAGAACTTTATTAATTCCTAGTTCAGCTTTACAACTTGCTGTGTAGCCTCGTGGTTCTATGGACAAGAAACTGGCAGTGTGATGATCTCGATATATTGGAGGTGGGGAGGTGAAGCAAAGCTGTCAAAGCAGGAAATACAAGTGTCATCTGCCTGGCTTTACAGTGTGGCAGCAGTGTTTAAATCACAGCACCTGCAGAACAGAATTAGCACTACTGAAGACTGGAAGTTCAGGAAAAGCAGCACAGAGAGAGCAAGAACCTAAGAACTTAAATATAAAAAATAGATTGCCAGGTAGGTTTAAAACAGAATTGGCACTTAAACAGTTCACGTATGTATTTCAACTATGTGCAACTGTTGGAGATCTGGTTAAAAAACTAATCTATTATGAGTATATATATATATATATATATATATATATATATATATATATATATATATATATACACACACACACACACACACACACACACACACACACACACACACGGTGAAGACACAATGAAGACTGTGCTGGATCCCTGGGCTAAATGTCTTATTATTAAAAGTCAGTAGCTACAGTATTTTTAGCTGACTTTTTTTTTTTTAACTGAAGTTCCTCTTTCAACAGCTGTAACCCATAGACATACAATGATGGTCTTCTAATATGGCAGCTTTTGGGGGACCAGGTGCCAAAGTCATGTCTATAAGGTACCAGCAGACACTGCTGATATGCCAATGTTTGAGGTATCTTCAGCACACATCCACCACCCTGCACCATGGGCCAACACCAACAGTTGTCAGAAGTTCATGGTTAGAACTCTTAGAAAATGCCAACTCCTGATTGTTGTTACAGGATGCTTGCATATCCAACTACAGTTTACGGGTACCCTAAAGAGAAACTTTACCTGGCTAAAAATGTTTTTCGCCAGTTTATAATTGCCCCTGAAAAAGTTTTTATCCACTTAGGCTGTCTAAAAAAATATCTGCTACTGTGTAAAAGGAAGGGGAGCAGAGTAGATGAGTGAAGGTGATAGATGAGTTTTACGATTGAAGGTCCACATTAAATCGGTAGTAAAGCGCGCTTTGTTATTTTTATTTACACACAAGCCTAGGTAAAATGAATATCTCCTAAACGTTCACCCTGTATGCAGCAGCTGACATCACTGGCACACTGCGCTCTGAAGGTCCGGCATGCCGTTCCAGATCTTCAGAGCTTCTTGCCAGGAACTGAGGACTCCCACTCGCATGCGCGGGAGTGACGTCATCACGGCTCTGACCACTCACAGTGACGGAGCCTGCAAACCCAGAATGAAGGCAGAGGGAAGATGTCAGCCCTCTCAGCTGTGACTGGGTGCCACTGAAGGGGCCTCGTTCTAAGGTAAGTATTTCATAATTTGCTAGTATGCGATGCATACTAGCAGATTATGAAATTGTCTTACACTTTTTTTTTTTCTAGCGGGTTACTACAGCTTTAAGGCCTCAAAAAAAAATCAATCTTCCAAGTCACTGAAGAATTTTGTTTTGTGTAGATTTCTGATAGTAAAAACTAGATAACAGCTAATCCAATATATGTGTTATGAATAATTCCGGTGTGCACTGGACATCTGATCACATTAAAATATGCAAATATCAGAACTTTCCTCTTCAAGTCATTTACATGTCCGCCTTTAAAAAAAAACATGTAGCGTATATGAATTTCATAACAGTTTTCATTCTGTTGATTCTGGTTGGCTTTTCACTTCCGTCATGCACTGGGGCAGACAGCCCTTCCCTATGAGGTCACAGTTACTCAGAACCCAAGGGAAACAGCCTGTTCCATGTACTTACTTGTTCCATTCGGTCAGTGTTTGCATAGTCTATTCTGAACAATGTATTCTGGATTAACCCCTTGAGCAGTGTAAAAATAAAAGTAAATGATTGTACATTGATATATGCCAAAGACTAAACAAAATAATCGACTACTTACCGGATAATGCATAAGGTTATAGGAGAAGATTCACAATATTAATGGCTGTACATCTTACCAGACAATGCATATACAATATTGCCTGTTTGCAATCTACTTTACAATGTACAATAGCTGCTCAGTGTACAGGTTCAGCATCTGCAGAGATTAATGAACGCCTGTGCATGCGTGGAAGAGAAGTCATCCTGCTGCAGCCAATCAAGACAGCCAAAGATCCTAAATCTAGAGGAAGACCGGATGAAGATGTCAGCGCTGGTGAGGGAGCTCAGGGAGCCAAGTATAATTCCGCTAAGTTCTTCAATAACAATCTAGAGAAAAGTCAGTGTAAATAATTATCTTGTTGAACAACAGCAATAGAATGTGTTTGCATTTTGTCTACAAGGATTCTTTAAAAAGAAATAAAGCTTAAGCACAGCAATTCAAGTTTTTATTTTTAACTGAGCAGCATGCAATAATATAGAATGGCCACTTGAGGGTGCTGTATGAATATCAAGCACTAGCAAAAGTGCATATGTTTATGTAAGATGTCTAGCATTTGTGTATGCTACAAGAAAAAAAATACTTATTGTAATGTCTGATATCACCAATAAGCTTGATTTGTAAGCAATCTGCAGTAACTTTTAGTTGTACTATACAGTTTAGTTCCATATATACCAATGAGCAGGAGATCTGGCAGTGGCAGACAGCATATGGTAGGCAGAAGGGCTAAGGACATCTTGCTGCGACTACAATGGGAAACTTAGCAGCCAAACACCTCCTTAAAGTGGTTTCTTATGGCTGAAGGTTTTTTAACTTCATGCAATCTATGCACGAAAGTAAAAAAAAACCTTTTCAGTGCACAGTAGCACCCTAATACTTACCTGAGCTCCCTCTCGATCCAGCAATGTGCACGAGAGCATTGGCTCTCCAGGGACTCTCTCTCCTCACTGGCTGTAACAGCAGCGGGAGCCATTGGCTGTCAATCACAGCCAGTGAGCCAATGAGGAGAGAGAGGGGTGGGGCAGACCCACGGCTCCACGTCGGCATGGACATGCAGAGCAGTGGCTCGGGAGAGCACCTGCTTGGGTGCCCCATTGCATTGCAATCTGGGGCCACTCAACAAGAGGGAGGGGCCAGGAGTGCCGGTGGGGGACCCGAGAAGAGGAGGATCGGGGACACTCTGTGCAAGACCGCTGCACAGAGCAGGCAAGTATTGACCTGTTTATATTTTTGAAGGTTTTGCCTTTAATATCATATTTAATAATAACAGTAGTTCAGACAGAGTGTACTGGATTGAATGGCTCACTGCACATATGATTGGTCGGTAACCGTTGTATCTGGCGACCTGCAGTCTTCTCTTCATCTGTTCAAAGTGCTGAATTTTAAGCTTGTCTGAGAGTTCAGCAAAAAGGGGGCAGATAGCTGAAGTTACACTCTTCAAAGCTCAGTGAGGAGAGCTCTGAGAGCTGATTGGTGGGAAGAGACACCCCCCCTTCACACAGCTCACAGGAACAGAGCTGAGGCTGTCAATCAGCTGGAGGTCCCTCCCCTGTCACCAGTTTTCTCTTGGTGTCAGAAAAACTTGTCAGAAGTGATTCATGCTGATAGAAGAGGAACAAAGCAGCAGACAGAAATAACACTTAGTTCTTTTAATTGGTACACACTATAGATGGATATGTTTTGTTCATATTTCATTTCTGAGGTTTACAACCATTTGCCGACCGTATAACTTAAATATACAGCGGTAAGGTGGCGCTACTGCGCCGGATCACGTACCTAGTATGTGATCCGACACTTTCAGGTTGGGGGTATGCATGCGGTTATATGTGATTATACACAGCGGGAGCTGATCTGTGGAAACTGCGGACTCGATGTCAGTTGGCACCCACCGATCATCCAGCACAGAGGCAGAATGGCGGTCTGCCGTTCTGTCAGTAGGGAAGGCATGGATCCTGTGTTCCTGCAAAGCAGGGACATGGATCCATGCCGTCCCCTAGTAAAAGCACCTCCCACACTGTAAAAAAAACACTGGTTAGGCACACAGTTAACCCTCTGATCGCCCCTGATGTTAACCCCTTCCCAGCCAGTGTCGTTAGTACAGTGAGAGTGCATATTTTTAGTACAGTGAATGTATTAGTGTCACTGGTTCCCAAAAAGTGTCAGTTAACTTTCGACTGACTGCCTCAATATTGTGATCCCTCTATAAGTCGCTGATCACCGCCATTACTAGAAAAAAAATTTCAAAATATCCCATAGTTTGTAGACACTATAACTTTTGCGTAAACCAATCAATATACGCTTATTGGGATTTTTTTCCAAAAATATGTAGCAGAATGCATATTGGCTTAAACTGATGAAGAAATTAGATTTTTTTTAATTGGATATTTTATAGCAGAAAGTAAAAAATATTGTTTTTATTGTCGGCCTTTTTTAATTTATAGTGCAAAAAATAAAAACCACAGAGGTAATCATATACCACCAAAAGAAAGCTTTATTTATGGGAACAAAGGCTATAAATGTAATTTGGGTACAGCATCGCGCGACTGCGCAAATGTCTGTTAAAATAACGCAGTGCCAGATCGCAAAAAATGGCCTGGTCATGAAGAAGGTCAATTTTCCGGAGGTCAAGTGGTTAAACATATTAACATCGTTGTTCAATACTCCCAGAAAGCGGGTGCAGAGGGCATCAGAGCTCCACAAACAGGATCCTCATTGGAGCTGTAAATTCAGAAACCCCATTCTTGCCTAGTAGATTGCTCCCTTCTACACATGCCAGTGTGATGTGCCATATGGTACTTATGAACTCCATCCACATGCTACTCATTGGGGGATTGTGTGCTTCTACGGAGAATTTCCAGTAGCAAGTTTTGGTTTCAGCGGTCTTGACCATACAGTGCACTGGGATGAATTGCAAAGTGATGACATGACTTTATGGATGCCAGCTGTGGGTCTTTGAACTAGCTGTAGCTTTGACCATTGCAATAAGTTGCTAGTGATTGAGGTGAGCTAAAACGGAAGGTTTAAATGACTTACACCTGTTTGGAGCTCAACACATCGACCACAAGCAGTTTACTCATCCAGCCTCTATCAGCATATGCATGGAGAGGACTCACCACACTACTATGGATTACAAACTACACTGTTCTTACCATCATGCCATTCAAACATGTGATCTCCTCAGGGTCACACAACAGCCACAAATAGTAACAGATTCCTTATCAACAAATACTAAACTATAATAACCCTCCAAAGTCATCAAGTGTTCTTCATTCCGAAACAGATACTCATCATACCAACACGATATAGTTCTCACTTGATCAAAACAACCAGCACACACCTCAATGGTTCCGGAACGTTACGTTACTAAAGGATCAAAACTGTTTATGTCTAATAATGACTTGCAGCACACAGCAAAGATTAAGGCCACTTTCACACTGAGGCGCTTTACAGGCGTTTTAGCGCTAAAAAATAGCGCCCGTAAAGCACCTCTCCTGTCACTTCAGTGTGAAAGCCCGAGTGCTTTCGCACTGGAGTGGAGCGCTTGCGGGACGCTAGAAAAAGTCCTGCAAACACCGCTCCTCCACCGCCCCTTGAAACGAATGGGCAGCGGTGCTACACGGGCAGTATTAACCCCTTCTTCAGCTGTTAACGTGGGTTAAAAGCACCCCGCTAGCAGCAGAAAAGCCGACGCTCTCACTGCCCCAGTGTGAAATTACCCTAAAGGAGAAGTATGGCCAAAGCTCTTTTGGCTGTACTTCTCCTGTAGGTCACAGGAGTGTCTTTATTCTGCACTCCTGTGACCCCTTTTCAATCCGCTATCAGCTGATGTTAGGGGTGCCACCTCATCCCTTTAAACCCACACACATATGAATTACACTGGTTCTGAGGCTAATTTAATGCAGATAAGGCACTAAGGGTGTTTAATTACCACCTTAATCAGCCACAGAACCTGTGTAATTAATATGTTAAAGGGATGAGGTGGCAACCCTAGCTGATGTCACTCTGCCAGTAGACTCTGAAAAGATCCTGATCATATAGTTGGGATCCACATAGATGCCTGGAAAAGGACCTGGCTCAGCCTCTCAGTGATCAGCTGAGAGCCTAAGCCAGTCCCTCCCACCCCTTCACAGGCCGGCTCCAGTGAGTGCTGGAGGGGAGAGTAGCGAGCCAGTGATTGACATTCATGGCTCTCTGCACAGAGCGGTGGGGAGAACTGAGCGATCAGCAGTGCTTGATCGCTCAGTTCTCACTGCAGAGCTGACGGGGAAAAGATGCAGCCTAGCATCAAGGTTTTGTTTTTAACGTCCATACTTCTCCTAAAGTGGTTGTAAAGGCAGAAGGTTTTAAGAATGCATAAAAAGCTTTCTGTGTGCAGCAGCCCCCCTCAGCCCCTCTAATACCTGAGGTCCCTCTAGATCCAGCGATGTCGTAGGAGTGTCTCAGCTGCTCGGGACTCCCTTCCCTCATTGGCTGAGACAGCAGTGTGGCGCCATTGGCTCCTGCAGCTGTCAAAGTCAGTTAACCAATAAGAAGAGGGAAAGGGGGTGGGGCCGGGCCGTGGCTCTGTGTCTGAATGGACACAGGGAGCTGTGGCTTGGCTCGGGTGCCCCCATAGCAAGCTGCTTGCTGTGGGGACACTTAACAGAAGGGAGGAGCCAGGAGCACAGAAGAGGGACCCCAGAAGAGCAGGATTCCGACGTATGTTGGCTCAAACTTGTCTTGCATACACACGGTCACACAAAGTTATCGGAAAATCCGATCGTTCTAAACACGATGACGTAAAACACGTACATCGGGACTATAAACAGGGCAGTAGCCAACAGCTTTCGTCTCTTAATTTATTCGGAGCATGCGTGGCACTTTGTGTGTCGGATATGTGTACACATGATTGGAATTTCCGACAACGGATTTTGTTGTCGGAAAATTTTACCTCCTGCTCTCCAACTTTGTGTGTCGGAAAATCCGATGGAAAATGTCCGATGGAGCCCACACACGGTCGGAATTTCCGACAACAAGCTCCGATTGCACATTTTCCGTCGGAAAGTCCGACCGTGTGTACGGGGCATAAGCATTAAGGTAAAAAACCTTCTAGGTGCACCTCCCCTCCAGCCCCCCTAATACTTACCTGAGCCCCATCTTGATCCAGCGCTGTGCATGAGAGCAACGGCTCTCCTGGGTCTTACACTCCTCATTGGCTCACAAAGCAGTAGGAGCCCTTGGCTCCTGCTGCTGTCAATCACAGTCACTCCTATGAATGGGAGTGTGGCTCGGGAGCAAGCCTGCTGGAGTGCCCCCATAGCAAGAGGCTTGTTACTGGGGGTACTCGGCAGGAGGGGGAGAAGCCTGCCAGTGGGTGACCCAAAAAATAGAGAATCGGGGCTGCTCTATGCAAAACCGTTGCACAGAGCAGGTAAGTATACAATGTTTGTAATTTATTTTTTTTAATTACAACCTTTAGAAGCACTTTAAAGTTAAAATGTTGGATCAGCAAAATTTAACAAAAGCTACATAGGAAATTAGAAAAAGAACAAGCTGAATTTAGCTGGAATTACTCAAAAGTTTAATGAATGCAGATTACTGTGGGGGAGTGTGCAGAGTATGAATCATTTTTCTATGCTGTGTGTGAGAAGATCATCCGTCTTGTGAAGGAGATCTACAGCAGTGTTTCTCAACTCCAGTCCTCAAGGCGCACCAACAGGTCATGTTTTCAGGATTTCCACTATTTTGCACAGGTGATTTGATCAGTTTCACTGAAAATCCTGAAAACATGACCTGTAGGTGCACCTTGAGGACTGGAGTTGAGAAACACTGATCTGTAGTACAGTATAGAACCTTCACATGCCATGTAGAACATGTGGAATATATCTGAGCCATTTTCTGTCCAGTTCAGCATTAAACAGGTGTTCGTTTTCTACAAAGATTCTCTGATATACTTTCAGATTCTCTTGGACATTGTTATGAAGACAATGAGAGCAGTAAGAGAAGCATGCAGTGGGATCTTGAAGACCTTTACTTTGCTGATGATATTTGCCTTTTGTATAACACACTGAAAGATATCCAAGATCTACAGGAGGAAAGAAGCCAAGCTGGCGTGAAACGTAACTGCAAAAAATTCAAGAAAGTGAGAAAACAAATGACAAACAAGCCAATTTACCAGCATGGAAATACTATACTGAAGTTCTACCATTTACGCTACAAAGTGAGTAAAACTACGCCATTGAAGAGCAAAATTAGGACAAAGCAGCTGTTGTCCAATTACGACCTTCCATGCTGGCTGATGCCGCGTACACACAACCGGACTTTCCGGCAGAAAAGGTCCGACAGAATCATTCCATCGGATATTCCGATCGTGTGTGGGCTTCATTGGACTTTTCCTTTCGAAAATTCTGACGGACCTAGAAATAGAACATGTTTTAAATCTTTCTGACGGAAATTCCTATCGGGAAAACCGTTTGTCTGTATGCTATTCCGATGGACCAAAAACGACGCAAGGGCAGCTATTGGCTACTGGCTATCCAAACCCCAAAAGGCAAATGGTGAAGTGATAGGCCAAGAGAGATTTGGTGAGGAACCACTAAGAGAATGTCAGGAACGAAAGGGTAGGGCAGGAAGTAATCAAGACACTCACAAAAACAGAATATGACTTCTAGACTTTTTAGCTGCCATGTGTCCTGCAATGGAGTAACTTAAAGTGTTACTAATCCCAGGACCCTGTATTCACTATATCTGGTCTCTAACAGTACACAAAGCATGCAAAAGCAATTATTTTAGTAAATATAAACTGCTAAATACATTTTCTTATCAGCAGTAAATAGCAGTCTTATGACTTCTATCAGTGTCTGGTGAACCACTTCAGCCCTGGAAGAATTTACCCCCCTTAATGACCAGGCCTTTTTTTTGCAATACGGCACTGCGTTACTTTAACTGACAATTGCACGGGCGTGTGGTGCTTTTCCCCAAAAAATTGATGTTCTTTTTTTCCCCACAAATAGAGCTTTCTTTTGGTGGTATTTGATCACCTCTGTGGTTTTTATTTTTTGCAAATTTTGAAAAAAAACAATATTTTTTTTACTTTCTGCTATAATACATATCCAAAAAAGAAATGTAAATCAATTTAAGCCAATATGAATTTTGCTAAATATTTTTGGTTAAAAAAAAATCAGCGTATATTGATCGGTTTGCGCAAAAGTTATAGCCGTTTTTATTTGCCGTGTTTACGTTTAGAAGTATTTTTTTTCTCAAATAGTAAAAAATTGTAAACGAAATGCGACTAAACGGAAGTTACCGCGTTTACAAGCTGTTTGCAGGCAATTGGCATTTAAAATGCCTCCAAACATCCATTCTGAATGCATTTTTTTCCTTTCCAAAAAATGCTTCTAAACTCAACTGCCTAGAAACGACTATAAATGATCCTGTGTACATGTACTTTAAGACTTGTGGTTGGTTTCTCTTCATGGTCATGTCTTGTTTGCTTGGCTTGATCTCCTGAATATGACCTATGGTCATATTCTGACTCATCATTACAATTGTACACTTGGTATTCAATGCACTTGCATAGCGCAGTGCTGTACCTTTTCCATGCATATGGCTATGATGCACCCACTTCTATGGGTAGATATCAGAGAAACTAGTGATTTAAAATCACAATTGCAGATGAATGTGATCACTTTAGTGAAGGTTTCTTGTGGCAGATGAATGTGTTTCCTGCAACAGAAAAGTCTGCTTCTATGGAATCCTGTGTCTTGTTTATAAAGGAATATCCTGATTGGATGCTGGCTCTTCTAAAAGACAAATAGCTGTCCATCTTGTGCGTAACCCCAAAAAAGCCTTCACTTTTATTAATACATATTAAAATGATACATTACAAAGGTCACTTCGGTACTGCATGGTTGAACAAAGTTTGGAATAAAATTTGAGGTTGTGAATGTGTTAAATCCATCAGGTACATAAATTTTGGAATGTGAAGAATGTTAATGGATCATATTTATATCTAACTGTCCTATTAGTGACACACCTCAGAATACAACCTACACAATTTCATACCACCAATGCTTCCTGCAGTTAATGAAAGAACCAAATACCTGGGTGCTGGCGGCTTCCATCCTGTCATCGCCTGCCTGGACAGGCTGGGAAAGAGCGGGTGGAAATCAAGATGCTGCTTGCATCAGAAGATTCACTCTGAAAGAGAAAGCATTTTGGGAGTGGTGAGGTTATAGTCCGCACCCAAAAGGAAGAGAATGGCAATGGACCAAAATCTGCCTTCATACACCATGACAATGTTATGAGAAAACAAAATATTAATCAGCTCACACATCAATCCAACATCATTATTTACCTGCTTAACATAACATTTGCACTGGTAAAATGACATACTTCCTTACATTTATGTATCATTGTGTAACATTTCGTAAAGTATTTAACAAGTATAACAGACATCTAGGATTATCTAATAATGCAACGGAAAGAGCGGTGATAATGTACAGTGTACACCTCAGAAACCAATCAGATCTTACACAACTATAGTCAAACTAATTAAACCAATTTTTGATCCTTGGTGTATCACTAATTTCAGAATTATTTTATGCAATACCGAGTACTGCACTTCTTTGTTTACCTTATTAAACAAACTATAGAAGTAGGAATCTGAGATTATTAAGAGCCCTTTCACACTGGGGTGGTTTGCAGGCGCTATTGCGCTAATAATAGCGCCTGCAAACCGACCCGAAAGTGCCGCTGACTTAATTCCAGTGTGAAAGCCCCGAGGGCTTTCACACTGGAGCGATGCGCTGGCAGGACGGTAAAAAAAGTCCTGCTAGCAGCATCTTCGGAGCGGTGAAGGAGCGGAGTGTATACCGCTCCTTTACCGCTCCTGCCCATTGAAATCAATGGGACGGCGCGGCTATACCGCTGGCAGAGCGCCTCTGCAGAGGCGCTTTGCGGTGGTTTTTAACCATTTCTCGGCCACTAGCGGGGGGTAAAACCGCCCCGCTAGCGGCCGCATACCGACGGTAAAGACGCCCGCCCCAGTGTGAAAGGGCTCTTAGTGAAACACAAAGAAACAAGCATTTCTGACAACTACACACCTACACATAACAAGATTTCTTCTTTCACAAACCATAACCTAAGTTACTACAGGAAACAACACAACACTGGTATTTGCAAATTTCACGTACTTTCTCATAAATTTACTCGCATAACGTCAAAAGCCGTTTTGAGATCACTGTGGACCCTTGAGCATATATCTCCTGAGTGGGCCCCTGCTCCACCAATGGTGAAGGGGAGTCACTGAGGCCCAGTCACTGGTGGCCCATCTTGTTTGGTTGGACTAAGGGAGCGTCTTGCCTTTTTTCCCTTGGGAGGCATGTCTCTGCCCTAAAACAAAACTGCTACCATGACTAGGCAAAATGCGGGGTCACCAAGTACCACATTTAGCAAAAAATAAAAAAATAAATAAATATATATACATACATACATACTATGCCTTGAAAAAGTATTCATACTCCTTGATATTTTCCACATTTTGTCATGTTACAACCAAAAACGTAATTGTATCTTATTGGGATTTTATGTGATGGACCAACACAAAGTGGCACATAATTGTGAAGTGGAAGGAAAATGATAAATGGTTTTCAATTTATTTTACAAATAAATATCTGAAAAGTGCAGCATGCATTTGTATTCAGCTCCCGAGTCAATACTTTGTAGAACCACTTTTTGCTGCAATTACAGCTGCAAGTCTTTTTGGGGATGTCTCTACCAGCTTTGTACATCTAGACATTTTTGTCCATTCTTCCTTTCAAAATAGCCCAAGCTCTGTCAGATTGGATGGAGAGCGTCTGTGAACAGCAATTTTCGAATCTTGCCACAGATTCTCAATTGGATTTAGGTCTGGACATTAACTGGGCCATTCTAACATATGAATATGCTTTGATTGAAACCATTCCATTGTAGCTCTGGCTGTATGTTTAGGGCAGTTGTTCTGCTGGAAGGTGAACCTCCGCCCCAGTCTCAAGTCTTTTGCAGACTCTAACAGGTTTTCTTTTATGAATGTCCTGTATTTGGCTCCATCCATCTTCCCATCTGACCAGCTTCCCTGTCCCTGCTGAAGAAAAGCATCCTCACAACATGATGCTGCCACCACCATGTTTCACGGTGGGGATGGTGTGTTCAGGGTGATGTTTAGTGTTAGATTTCCGCCACACATGCCGTTTTGCTTTAAGGCCAATCTGACCAGAGCATATATATATATATATATATATATATATATATATATATATATATATATATTTATATCTATGAATGACAGTGTTATGATGGGTGTGTGCATGAGCTTAGAAATCAATTGTTTCAATGTGGCTCATGCAATCAACCATGAAAAGCTTAGGCCATATTATTACATCCTGAATATTGTAAACCTCCTTGCTTTCAAACCTGAATGATTCTGAGCTGGAGTTCATGAAATACTCAGAGACTGCAAAAAGGACTTATTGACAATAATTCACTGCCTCTTCTCAAATATCAACACCCTGTAAAGCAGAGATGTCAACTGGAGACAGCAGTTTCTAGGACGATAAGGGAATCTTGCACCATGCACACTGGGGCAAAACATGAGCATAGCAAAATTTGTATGGCTTTGGGTCATTTGGCGCAATCAAAATAGGTATAATAATAATGTCATTTAATTATTTATTCTTGCATTAGTACACAAAATATTCAGACCACCCAGAAGTGCCAACTTTCTTTCTCTGTATAATATTGACACAAACATTGTTACTGATAAAAAAAAAAAAAAAAAAGTATTATTGATATATACTACAGTAATGAAAAAAATGCTACTACCAGAATCATTATCCATACTCACTGAGCAACCAGAGTCAAACCTACTCACTGCAGCAACTCCAGTTTTAGTCTACCACAAAATGTTTGTTTCCATTATCTGGGGACACTTGCTTAGCGGTAGCTTAGAGCGTGAATCCTATTTACTATAAGAAGAAAATGTCCTCCATTCTCCTGGCCAGAAAAAGGTTTCTAGACCTAATGCATCATGCAATACAGTAATCGGGAGCTGTGGGCAGGATATACCTCTGATTATGTCAAAATTCTAACAGGCACCATCAGGTCTGAAAAAACAGGGTGCCTAGGATCGCTCATGTATGGAAGTCCCGTTGCTTTCAATCAGGGCTTTAAGGCCCCTTTCACAAATGGCAAGTCCGATTTGCTCAGCTCTATGGGTGGTCGGTTGTAAACAGACTGGCTGTCCATTTATACCCAACTACCTCCGATCCTATCCGCCTACATGGAAGTGGACGAATCCTCTTTCATTTGTTTTCCGTGAACCAGATCAGAGGCAGGCGGGTGTAAACAGACACAAGTCTGTTAACACCTGCCGGTCCATAGGGATTTATGGACCACCCGATGGGCAGATGCAGCAAGCTTCCAGATGCATTCAGTTTGTGCGTGAGTTTGAGATGCTTTGGAGATTTCCTGACCTGCATTTGACTTCCTTCTGATCTGCATTTAAGTCAAGAAGTCCTGTAGGTTCAAATCCTATTTAGGACATTATCTGCATGGTGTTTTCATGTTCTCCTTGTGCTTGCTTGGGTTTGCTCCCATGCTCCAAAACACACGTAGGTTAATTGGTCTTAGTGTGTGGATCTATGTGAGACAGGAACCTTATGATGGCCAAACACAATATAATCTGATTGTACAATCTCCTTTAGATTTACTAAAACTATATAATTGGGGGACATACTAAATCTATACAATCGGGCAGGCCCTTGCACCATATAGATGATGATAGACCTAAAGGAGAGTGTACAATCAGAATGGAAGGTGAGCTTAAGTTTGTAAGCTCCTTGAGGGCAAGGACTGATGTAAAGTGATGTATACTTGTCATCGCTATAGAAAAACCGGTAATAAATATTACAAATAAGTTGCATTCTAGTGAGACCATTTCACATAATTCTTGTCAAATCAGTTTCCTGTTTGGTTATAAAAACATCACTATTGCTTTGAGTGTGGGAAATGTTTCAAGTGAACCTGCCACCCCACATAAACATTCTGCCTTGAAGGCTTTCCATGTAATAGTTCATCTTCCACTCACTTTCAGTACAAGTCCTCGTTTTCTGAACAAGCCTCAACAATTGTTTGTACTATGAAAGCGGTGCACTTCCACAATGATGAATGTTCTCCTGGAAGTGGATTTACTGGCACCAGACTCGCTGTAGGGGGAAAGTATTTGCTGGGTAATATTATGTAATAAGAAACCTCTGACCCCGATATTTACTGACTTCTCTCTGCTGGTGTGTTCCCTCTGCACATTCTTTACAGACAGACATGTTTATTTTTGTCTTATGTTTACTGAATCCATCACCATCTCTTCGAGAGTCACGTGTAGAGACCTTGTGGGTGAAGAAGTCTATCAATCTTTGTGGAGTATCTACCAGAGAGACCTACATTTTTATCAGTATTTCGACTGTCTCTAATTAAGAATAGTAAAAACCAGGTTGTTCCATGTGACCCCTTTTTTCTTAACCCTGTGATTTCTAAATTAGTAATAGAGTTTTCTACATGACTTTACACTCACCGGCCACTTTATTAGGTACACCTGTTCAACTGCTTGGTAACACAAATTGCTAATCAGCCAATCACATGGCAGCAACTCAAAGCATTTAACCATCTAGACGTGGTGAGGACGACTTGCTGAGGTTCAAACTGAGCATCAGAATGAGGAAGAAAGAGGATTGATGTGACTTGGTTGCTGGTGCCAGATGGGCTGGTCTATTTCAAAAACTGCTGATCTACTGGGATTTTCACGCACAACCAATCTCTAGGGTTTACAGAGAATGGTCTGAAAAAGAGAAAATATCCAGTAAGTGGTAGTTGTGTGGATGAAAATGCCTTGTTGATGTCAGAGGAGAATGGGTAGACTGGTTCGAGATGATAGAAAGGCAACAATAACTCAAATATACACTCACTACAACCCAAGGTATGCAGAATACCATCTCTGAACCCACAACACATCGAACCTTGAAGCAGATGGGCTACAGCAGCAGGAGACCACACCGGGTGCCACTCCTGTCAGCTAAGAACAGGAAACTGAGGCTACAATTCACACAGGCTCACCAAAACCGGACAATAGAAGATTGGAAAAACCTTGCCTGGTCTGATAAGTCTGGATTTCAGCTATGACATTCAGATGGTAGGGTCAGAATTTGGAGTAAACAACATGAAAGCATGGATCCATCCTGCCTTGTATCAACGGTTCAGACTGGTGGTGCAATGGTGTGGGGGATATTTTCTTGGCACACTTTGGGCCCTTTATACCTGAGTATTGTTGCTGACAATGTCCATCCCTTTATGACTACAGTGTACTCATCTTCTGATGGCTCCTTCCAGCAGGATAATTCACCATGTCACAAAGTATCTCACCACTGCTTTCTTGAACATGACAATGAGTTCCCTGTACTCCAATGGCCTCCACAGTCACAATGGACAAAAATCTCTGAGGAATGTTTCCTACACTTTGTTGAATCTATGCCACAAAGAATGAAGGCAGTTCTGAAGGCAAAAGAGGGCCCAACCTGGTATTAGCAAGGTGTACCTAATAAAGTGGCCGGTGATGTTAAAAGTGAAGTTCATCTTTTACAATATGTTCTGTCACCCATGACGCCTGGCCACAATACTACCAATGTTTACATTTCTACGACCTGACTTATTTCCAAGGCATAGCAGACATTGGGCTAGCACCCCCCCAGGCCCCCCCCCCCCCCCAGCATCCTGAGCTCAGTGGCTACTGCGTATGCGTGGCTTTTTCAGGAACATTGCTCGTACCTGCAATGCTGTCAACCACCCAATGTCTGCTGAGCCCTGGACATGAGTCAGAACACAGGAATGTACACAATGGGAGTATTTTGGTCAGGCTTCATGGCTAATGGAAAAGTCCTAAAGGTATAGCATTGGCATTGAAAAACAAGTATGGCCAAAGCTTTTTTCACCTGGTGATCCTGTTCACACCTCTAATAAGTAGGGTGACAACATTCACTCACTGTATTGTATTTATGGAGGAGCAGAGCTGTCACCCTAGACTGCTCTCCTGATTTAAGCCTAGTACACTTGGGCCGAACGTTGGGCGGCATTGGCCGGTTCAACAGAAACCAGATGACATTCAGCTTGTGTATACTGGAGTTGGTCCGCCAGAAGCTGGCCGTTCGGCTGGCTTCTGTTGAAGGGGCATGACCGAAAAAGGTCTTCCAATTATCTCCCGATCAGTGCTCTGAGCCAATGGCTGGTGGCCGTCCCCCTGTCAAAACACAATAGAACAGCAGGGGAGATCGCTGTACTAACATTGGATAGTTAGTACAGCGACTCCTCCTGAGCAGTCAGTTTTTTTGTTCAGCCCTGCTAGAATAAACGAAAAAAAAAAAAATACTGGTGTGTACTAAACTTTAGACTACAAACACCTCCTTCTGTCCTCATATCCATTTCATTGTAAGGAAAAGTTTGTAATTCATAGAATATCGCTAGGGGAGCTGACAACATTGTTTTCAGTTCAGTACACTGGAAGTTACACGCATACTGGATTTCTATCAGGTATATTTCTGTACTTGCAGAAAATGTACTTTGCCTGGAAAAAAAAAAAAAAAAAAAAGAACAGGGCAATTATAATTTACAGTACATACAGTAAACAGTATAACGCCAGCATGATGGAACAGAAAAGTATAAAATATAAAAAGATTTATTACTGATCAACATACAAAAAGAACTGCTAACCACTCCCCATCAAAAAATCTTGTAAAGACGTTCTATAAAATACTGGTAGCAGGGATGTAGAAAGGACAACGTGCTATGGCACTCCCCGAAAACAACCAATGAGATTTCAGTTCTGTGTAAGATGAGGTTGTACAATCACCATACATGACCACTTTGTATAGTTCCCTCTGCATTACTAAACAAATGCGTCTTTTATAACCATATTGCTTCAAACCTGATTCACCAGATGATATAACATGATGCCAGTAATCCTGGATTGCATAATTGCTGATAGGAAGTCAAAGCTGGAGGACTGCATCACCCGGCATTACAGATAGATAGAGGTCCATAATGGAAGAGCTGGAAAAATCTTTCTCCATCAACGAACACCAGTTACTGCACAGCTATACAGTATGAATAGTAGATTGCGCTCTAAATATATACACACATTTTTTTTTTTTTACCATTTATTTATAAGAAAGAAGCTTTCCACCCTAAAACCACATATTGCATGAAAAGAATGACCCTTTGCACTGTTATAATCAGGGCTTTTTTTGTCGGAGAATAAGTGCAGGAACTCCCCCCATCTGAGTCACCCCTTGTGCAGTACTGCCCCGTTTATAGAATACAGAGCCAAGTATCATTTTGTGGTGCTAAATCATTTGTATGGAACATGTTGATGATAAAAAGAAAAGCAGTAAAATAGATCCCCTGCAGCCAGCAACAATAGAACCCCAGCAATAGATCCCCACACAACAATAGACTCCCCCAGCAACAATGGATTCCCTGCAGCAACAGTGAACTAACCACAACAAAATATCACACCCAGTAACAAAATATCCACCCAAGCAACATTAGACCCCCCCCCCCAGCAGCAACAACAGATCTCCCAGCAGCCAGTAAAAATAGACCTCTCCCTCAACAGTAGATCCCTTCCAGCAACATAAGACCCCCCAGCAACAATAGATGCTCACACAAAATCAGATCCCCACCAGTGACAATAGATCCCCCAGCAGCCAACATAAATAAACCCTCCAGAACACCCCACACCCCATGCTATTACATACATTCAGTGCTCGAGGTGCCGGAACTGCGTCCCCCCGCATTCCAAATAAAAAAAAAGCGCTGGTTATAATAAAGTAACAAAACATGTAACCCTGCTATGCATTCCTTTGGATTTTAACGTTCGATGTAATATAATATAAAAGGTTTCTCTGATAAAGCAAGACCATACAGAAAAGCTGCATACTCTTCTAAACACAACTTTCCCTCTTTGTGTCTATGCCAGGACGAGGCCCTATACCAGTACCTGTTATAAATGGTTAATCATAAAACACAAATAATCTCTATTCTTTTTAGTATCTCCACACCCTTTCCTTTTCTTTAGTTTATTACACCCACATAGCAACTACAGTAAGCAAGTTGCCTCTGACCTTGCCGCCCACGCTTGGCACTCTGGAGAAAGTTACTTGGAGATTTATATGCGTGTTTTAAAATGTAACACAAGACCAATTCCCGACTTCCTGGATAACTGAAACATTTGAAATTACTTATTAAAACATACAGTGTGGGTGATAAAAGTGGAATTTTGCATCCCTGGGTTCTGTACACGGGCCCTGTACCCTTTTAACAAAGTTGACCATAAAAATAATAAAGCCTATTTTGTGGAAAAAAAAATAATAAAGCCTAAGTTTACCTAAAACAAAAAAAAAAAAAAAAAGCAGCACAAGGGACATTACTTACCTTCAGTGTGATGTATCCCTTGTGCTGCTTTGTCCTCCTTTCGCTGAGATCTTCCTCCAATGCCCCCCACCCAAAATGGCACTAAGGGGCTGCAATAGTCACTCATCAAAAATGCCCGGCTATGCCTTCCCTTTTTGCCCAGCTGCTCCATTCATAGAAGCCATTACTACAGTTTCTATGAATGAAACACAATCTATGAATGGAGTACAGGCAGATGCTTGATGGGTTCTGCACCGGAAGATTCAGAGTTGCCACCACAGCTGCAAATCCCTAGCTGATTGGGGACATGAACAGGAGGTGGAGAAAGAGAGCAGCAGGATCAACCAGGTTTTTTGCAGAATACAGAAAACTAATCTCATAGTGACTGAGTGAGTATGAACAGTATGTAATACAGCATTTATTGATATTTTTTTATGATGTGGGTTTAGTAACTGTTAGAGTAGGCCTTCTGTATCAAGAAGTCTAATGAAAGAACTATTTCCCCATCAAAGACAGGTATCCTGTCCCCCCTCCCCCCCCGAAAGGTGCCAATTGTGGGGGGAGAGGAGACAAATGAGCAGAAGTTCCACTTTTGGGTGGAACTCCGCTTTAAGCTTTCACTACAAAAAAAGAGAATGGGCATGAACATGTGAGTCTGGCTGCTATGAGTTCTTGACTGGGCCAGGTAGACTCTACCATTAGCCAAGGCTGATGGTGTCAAAGGGAAAAAAACATCACAAAACCTTTTTTGGTTGCCTAGCATTATCTGTCTTTCATACCCCCTACACTGGTTCCTGCCTTCGGGTGGCTCCGCTGATTTACAGAATCCCGTGGAGCCACCTTTGCATACATCCACCCTGTCTCCTTGAGTCCACAGAAGAAAATGGCGACTAGCCACTTCCCTTTCCCCCCTCCTCCCTGTGTGTGATGGATATTGGCTGGAGCCTGCACTGTCCCCTAGTGCACATTGCAAGTGAAGTACTCTACTACCAGGAAGTTCAGGGAAGCGGTGCTGTGAACCTGGAGTCAATAGCAGTACATTGTGGCCACATTTTTTTTTTTTGGACCAGGTTGTAATCATTGCAATTATGGTTGCTAATAATGCATTTATTTAAACTGGAGGGTTTTACTTAAAACTGAGGGTTTATTAAAACTTGCTATAATTGCAGGATGCCCCATAACAACCGGGCATCTAACGTTTTCTACAATGTTAGCACACATATTTCTTTCAGAACAGGTTTCCTGTAAGTCACTTTTTACCCTATATTACAACTTCAAGAATGAGGCAGACTATAGGAATTTCAGGCCTCTTGCACACTGTACTTATGTATGAGCATCAGACAAAAAAAAAACCCACGAGGATGGGCTGTGTATCACTTGCGCATATTTGTGAGTATGCACACACAACCACAAAGCGTGGCCTTTGCGGGTACAAAAATACCAGCCAACATCTCAGATTTATGTTTTTTTTATTTGCTGATCAATACACAGTGCATGTTTACATGCAAATTGAAAACAATGGGCTGCCTTGAGCGTTTTTTAGGCAGCAGTGTGTAAGAGGCCTCCAAGTTACATGATATAATTTTCAGGGCCTTCTGAAACAATTCTAAACACCAAAACTCTTCCTGTGTAGGTTGCTTTCTAAATTATTTTGTTTTGTGTGGGAACGTCTTGTTTTTTATTTCCTTTTGCTTTTTTTGGACTGTACTGATAATGCCTTCTCCTCTGAAGAAAGCTTTTACTGTGCACATCAAGCTGGAATGTCTTTCTACCCACACTTTAGTAATTACAAGGCACAGTAGGTTGCGTTGGAAAGCTGTCATTTAGCCGGTAGTAATGGCCCACATTTGACAAGTAGAGGAAATCAGGCTGTTCTGACCTGCACAGTCAACAGAACAGAAAATAAACACGTCAACTTTTATATGTGATGTAATACATACAGGCACATTCCATGCCCCTATTATATTGCCTTGCAAATCCAAGTGACAAACATGTTTGTTAAATCTATTTAAATTCTGATCTAATAAAAAAATACTAACATTGCAGAGATCAAACCTATTTTGTAGCAAACCAGTGTAATTATTACAATATTGTAGCAACTGCCTGTAATAATCTCTTCTATTTACTATAACTGAATGAAGAAAAAAAATGAAACAAAGTGATGATCCGCCCCGTGAACACCCGCTTACTCAGCGGGGATCGCTCCGCCGATCCCCGCTGAGCAGGAAGATGACAGGTCCCTCGCTGCACACTGTGCAGCGACGGACCTGTCAGAGCGCCGCTCTCCCCTATGGGGGATCGGGTGATGATGGACCGTAGAGTCCGTCGTCACCCAATCCGATAACGGATGGAAAAGTAGGGTTTTCCTCCGTTACACTTTTCGGATCGGAGCGGGTCGAATGTCAGCGGACATGTCACCGCTGACATCCGCCGCTCCATAGGGATACATGTATGTCCGTTTTTCATCCGAAAACGGAAGGATGAAAAACGGACATACGGATCCTCCATGTGAAAGAGCCCTAAAACTGAACTTCTAGTTATGTAGTTGGCCCACACAACTCTACACATAGCTTTATATTTTCACCACTGTGTATGAAACATATTTTTTTTATAACATGCTAGAAACATTCGACAATTTCTAGATTGATGAATGTCAAAAAATTTCCAATGAAGTAAAGTGGTCCATTCGGGTACCGAGATAGTCCACAACAAGATTTGTTGTCGTGGGGCATTTTTTTTTTTTTTAGAGTAGCCCCTGACACACCCACTTTTCGTTATTCCAAGTCCAAGGATGATGGTGCCCAACCCTATCTTAATTTTTACTATTTAGATTGAGGCGTTATCTCATATCTTACCAACAATATGCATAGGAAAATTCTGCACATATACATACCCAACAAGGTAAGCTTAGCCTGGCATGTATCAGAGCAGACTCTTCTTGCCTAGGTCAACCTGCCAATTAGTGCTACTTGGACTGGCACCTCAAAGATGACAACAATGATACCAGCAGGGCACAAAGAAAGAAATAGAATACTGAACAGAGCACAGTTTTTTCTCGAAAAGATGGTCGCATATATACACTAAATTTAATTATTCACAATAGCATGTCAAAAAAGAAACATTATTCACACTAAAAGAGGGATTAACAAGGTGCAATGGACAACATGAAGGGAGAAGGGCATAGTGGACCGAGGCAAAACATGAGAGAACATACACACTGGACAAAGCTACTGGGAATGGCAAGGGGAACCTACTAGCAGGGATATGGAAACCTTCATATCAGTCTTTGCGACTGCAACAGCATGATCCAGCATCAGTAATGCAAAAATATAAATCAAACTTTAAATTCTGTTTTTCTTAGTGTAAAATGCCATGTAAGAACTATAAAACTAAAGTGCAAATGACTGTTTAATTGCCATGCAAAAGGTGTTA
Source organism: Aquarana catesbeiana (assembly GCF_042186555.1). NCBI lineage: Eukaryota > Metazoa > Chordata > Amphibia > Anura > Ranidae > Aquarana > Aquarana catesbeiana. The sequence goes on from NC_133326.1 coordinate 145,509,348, forward strand.
AGACACGAATGGCAACATGGTGGTTATGTACGAAAGCTGATCATACACATGACCGGACCTACAGGCTGAACAGAAAAAAAATCGAACGGATTCCTCCATCCACCCTACACAGCATGGAAGGATGAATCTCCTGCTGTAGCTATTGTATTTTGACAGCTGGTCTGGCCAGCTGTCAAAATCTGGAAAGTGCCTGCATTTGATTGGATGCAGGTTCTGTTTAGTTGACAATCGTCTGCCCGGCTCCATCGACCTATGTAATGTGTTGCTACTACAAAAATACTGTAAATAATTAAAATGACCCTGACAGGTGGTCAACAAAGTCAGAAAGGCACTAACCTGAGAAAATAAACATAAATGTTTGTCAGCCTGTTTGCTGAAACTTCTCTCTGTAGTAGAGCTCCTGGCACTGAACCTAATTCACCTTTCTGGGTATGTGGACTAGTATGTCCCCTGAAAGACGCCGTGGTTCCTCCTGCTGTTCTAGAGTGGATTTAAATGGTGTGCTGTGAGGAAGTAGGTAGAATCCATCCTATATTTGTCTATATTTGCATAGATAATGCCTAGGTACATTGCATATATTTATAGCTGAGACATTCACTTGACCTTGGGAATTAATAAGAATTCTATACGGCAATCTTAGACGATGGTTATTTAAAAAGTAATTTTCATTCAACAGATTATATATTCAGCTTATTAAGCTTACTTCCACCACAGGAGGAGCACAATAATGTAAAATAAATATCTGCATATAGTTCTGTAATGTTTCCACAGAAGATACGCAATAGAAACAAGTAAAAATGAAATTTTATACCCAGAATGATTGTATTTGCATTTAGCTTTAACACCCTTCTATTAGTGTACAACTCCACAGCCACATAAAAAGATATACATCCACAGATAGGTGTGCCCTCGAGACCATTGGCACCACTTGAATCAATGATCTCTCCAAAAGCCATATTTTTGGGTAGCTCAGGAGCTCTGTGCCTGCAGCAATGTGATACAAATGGAGCAGCCCAGATATATGGACACAACTACAGAGTGTGCTACACATGAAAATCTACTGTGCATCCCAGTTAGGGTAAATACGGAGCTTAGCGGGAAGCTTTACAGCTACTTTTGAATTAATTTTGGTAAAGCTTATACTATACATTTAGGTTGTTTTCACTGTGTAAAAGAGCAAAAAAAAAGGTACATTTACAACCTTGGTTCCTGCCATTCATGTAAACATAACATAAACATGGTACCTAAACATTGTTGCTGATCAAATACACCCCATCATAGAAATGGTATTCCCTAATGGCAGTGGCCTCTTTTAGTAGGATAATGAACCCTGCTACAATGCAAAAATGGTTTGAGGAACACTCAAGTTTGAGGTGTTGACCTGACCTCCAAATTCTCCAGATGTCATTCAAATTGAGCATCTGTGGGATTTGCTGGAAAAGTCTGATCCATGGAAGCCCCACCTCATAACTTACAGGACTTAAAGTGTCTTCTACTAACAGTTTAGTGCCACATAACAAAGCATATCTTCAAAGGTCTAGTGGTGTCCATGCCTTGACAGGTCAGGGATGTTTTGGTGGCAGCAAAAGGGGGACCTACCCAAATTTAGGGGGTGGTCATAAAGTTATGGCCGATTGGTGTGTGTGTGTAATATATACACACACACACACACACACACATATATACATACACACACAAACTAGGCAGGTAAACCTACAAGACTTCAATGGGAAATTTTATTCTTGCCTTTTATGAAAATATCTATAGTAGATGTATGAAGTCATTCTCTAAATTCTAATAACAGTACAAAGATTATAATTTTTATCATTGTACAGATCTAAACATCTATGAATAACTTTTGTCAAACAAAAGAAAGAAGCCTTTCAAGCGTCTGAGCCAGCATTCTCTATATTTTATAAAGCGATACTACTGTAATGAGAGATTCCCGGTACCTCTAATTCTCTCTTAATTTACCAGAAGCTTATATTTAATGTGCTATTTTATGAGTAATGTGCTTAAATCTATTAACTGCTGAACATAAGGTGAAAGAAAAAGATAGGACAGAAGAAATAAAACAGCCCGTTACCAAAGTCTACCTAAAATGAGATTACAGTATAGTCATAGCATACATTTTCATTTTAGAACATCAGCATTGTAATAGCAACACAAATTATAGTTATATTTGATCATTACTTATAAATGATATCAATATATGATTTACATTTTGACCAGTTCAAGGTACTCTGTGATTGGAGAAAGGGAGATTGTGACATTCTTCTGCCACTCCTCCAATCACAGAGCGCATTGCAGCTGCTGAAAAGATACAATACGATTACTGAATGGAGGAGTTGGGGTGCAAGTGACACACTGTGAACTCAGCACTCAATCCAGAACTTTAACTGCACTATGGGGGTGAGTATAAGTTAGAGTTGTACATAACACTACAGGGACACACTTCATTAGTGTGGATTTAAAGTTACAGTGCATGTGTCAAAAAATAGTTTCTGGTCAGAGTTCAGCTTTAAATCCTATTTCTGGGGAAAGTAAAAAAAAAAAAAAAAAATCTTCCCTTGCAGTGGGGCTGCCCCTGCACTGCAAGCAGTACCGGGACAGGGATGTCCAGTGCCCAGGGCAAGGATCCAGAATTGTGTCCCCCTCCCTCACTATTAATACATGCTGTAGAATGGCTGTACCACCCTGCATCCATTTTTGCCCCTTTGCTTCTCTGTGTCCAGGGCAACTTCCCCTCCTGCCCACCCCTTGTCCCGGTCCTGACCGCAAGGGTTAAATACTTGTTTAGGTCTAGGGGACCAAAAAATGCAGTTTTACTAACCTGATCCTCCATTCCCCTGGCAGCCGACACTCTGCTCTCCTCCCCTACGCTCTGATGGTGGATTGTTCCCTGGGTCCTCATGTCCAGTGCAGGGCCTATGGGTTCTGCATTATACTTGATGATGCCAGGGGACCTGTGACTGCCAGGGCATAGAAAAAAAAAAAAAAAGGAGGCTTCGGGGATTGGTCTAGGAGCGTAATAACCTGCAGGGATAGGGGATCAGATTTTCATCTGTCCCCTAAATGTAAATGAGCATTTAACCCTTCCAGTTTAGGGGCAGCCTCATCGCAAGGGAGGATTTTTACTTTCCCCAAACTTCAGGTTTAAAGAACTTCACTAAGAATCTGCCCACATAAGAATACCACATTATTATTTTAGAAATGTAACACACTTTGATATAAAAGAAACGTACTTTTGTCTGGACCCTTACACCTGCCCAAAATCGTGTAGAAGTTTGAGTTTTTGTTCCTGTGTGGAGTCACTCCTCGTCTTCAGCATGATGGAGCCGAGCAGGTCGGATTTAGAAAATAAATTCAGCTCCAATCATTCAATGCTGTAATACACAAATCCGAGTTGTCAACTTGTAGAACTAGGCAGACACACAACATTTCAAGGGTGTCAAACAATGGGCAGTAAACTAGTTACTTTCCCATTAGGAAGAAGTGATAATTAGTTATATCTGGTATTTCTGCATCTCCTCCCTTTGCCCTCAATCACTCGAGCAATTAGGACTGGACTGTGGATTCCTGCAGCCAGAACCACACAACTCTGTACGTGTGAATGAATGACAAGTCGATATGTCCATAAATGATCTACCCTGGATTTTGACATTTGCCATCATCCATCCCTAACTGCAGGTAACCGCATCATGAGCGAATCCCTGCAGACGTATCTGTCACTGTTGGTTGTCATTCATTCATTCATACAATATTCATACAGAACGGTCACCACCAGTGATTCCAGCTGTAAGTATCTGCTGATTCTTGACACCGGAGTTTACAGACCGACCTTAATCGCCCATGTGCGTGAGGTCTAACAAAGACTATTAAGGCTAGTTTACATTTGCTTCAAAATGTGGCATTGGACACACTTTTGTAAAGCCCTCTAAATGCCAATCAAAGCACCTGTCATTGAATAAAATGGTAAGCTTACAGTCCTGTTTACACATTGTGTTTGCTTTGCTTCAATAACTATACACCAACTTGCTTCCTTGGTGCTTCAAAGCATCTCCAAAGCCTCCATAGAAGTCAATGACAAAGCTCGCTTACAGCACAGCACCAGCTTTTGAGAGGCTTTTATTCAACATTATCTTCGATTTGTTTTGTAGGTTTTGGGAAATCAACAAACGAACCAGAAAGGTGTCATCAGCAGTCACTTCTGGTTCACGTGTTTATATTCTGGAAGTGTCTGGTGCAGATGTCACATCTGGTGCGCAGCGTGGATCAGCAGGAAGGTGAGCGGGTCCAGACTGGAGTACAGAAATTAGCAGATGGGAACGCTATAGCGAAAGGTGAGTAGGGATCAGAAAGAGAGGAATGAACAGCAGAAGAGCAGGAGAGCTGGGGGACTGGAGCAGGAGAAACTAGCAATATCACATGTGGTGTGCAACGTGAGCGCAATAGAGCGGGAGGTGAGCGGTGACCAGAGAGAAAGGAAGATCAACAAACCAGAGGATCAGCAGAGCTGGAGACTTCTACTGAGTGGGGGATCAGAAAAGACTACTGAACAGGGGATCAGCAAAGCTGGGGGTTACTATTGAGAAGGGGGATTAGCAAAGAATACTGAGCAGGGGATCAGCAGTGCTGGGGTACTACTGAGCTTGGCATCTGCTGAACAGTGATGCTTTTTTGAAGCTTAAACGAAGCTTGGCAAATGCCCTGTGTTTTGATTTTTGATTTTAAAGGGGCCCAGTAGAACCCCAACTCAGCATATCCCCAGCTCATTAGTACCCCCTGTTTAGCAGATCCCCAGCTCATTGGTACCCTCATTCAGCAGTAGGACAACTCCCAGCTCTGCTGATCCCCTGCTCAGTAGTCCTAATAAGCTGTGGATCTGTTGAATGAGGGTACCAACGAGCTGGGAATCTGCTGAACAGGGGTACTACTGAGCTGGGGTTCTACTGGGCCCCTTTAAAATAAATCAAAAGCACGTGGCATTTGCTAAGCTTCTTTAAAGCATCACAGAAGCATCAAAGAAGCATGTTGAAGCGGTAGGCGTTACATAGTAAGTGAGGTTGAAAAAAAGACACAAGTCCATCAAGTCTAATCTATGTGTGTGATTATATGTCAGTATTACATTGTATAACCCTGTATTTTGTGGTCAGTCAGGTGCTTATCCAATAGTTTTTTGAAACTTTCAATGCCCCCCGCTGAGACCACCGCCTGTGGAAGGGAATTGCACATCCTTGCTGCTCTTACAGTAAAGAAACCTCTACATAGTTTAAGGTTAAACCTCTTTTCTTCTAATTTTAATGAGTGGTCATGTGTCTTGGTAAACTCCCTTCCGTAAAAGTGTTAAAGTTGAAGCAAGCGTACATGAGCCATTAAAACCTAACAAATAAAGAATAGGTACAAGGGACATCAATTACCTTTAGTGAGATATGTTCCTTGTGCTGCTGTCTCCTTTTTTCAGAAATCTTCCTTCCCCAATGCCCCCCCTCCCCTCACCCACCACCGCCATAATGCTTCGGTGCTGCAGGAATAACAGAGCTAAGGGAGCTGTCACAGGCACTCATCAAGACTGCCCAGCTATCCCTTTAAGGGTCCATCCACCCTAGCCAATGCATTATGATGCAGCAGCTGGTGTGCGCTGTGGTGCAGGCAGTGCTGATGGGCTGATTTGCTAATATAATCACACAACGCAGTCCCACTGTACCCTTAATAAAAAGCACTTGCTAAACATCCACACTTTTATACTTCTATAACAGGAAATGGGTGCTTGTTCACAGTCATACAGGGATCCTGACGGAACATTCCTAACGCAGCTTTATTAAATCTTTCACTTTTGTCCACTACTTGATGGGGTTTTTTTTTAGCTTTACTTAGAGGACACACATAATCATAGTGAAAGCTGAGTGACCGGTAATAGGTGTGACGTTCTGACATTTGCTATGCTTTGCTCACACAGGAATCCGATTTCACAGAAGGATAAAGGAAGCAAATGAAAGGGTCTGCGAGTTCACTGGAAATGTAAGAAGCAATCTCCAGTAAATGAGAGGTGGTCTACTCACAGGGGTGACTCACGCCAAAAATGTCACTAGAAGGAAATTGCAACACATTGCATTATATGAATCAATCTGAATCATACCATTTCCCAATATACAGTACAGTATTTCTAGAAAAACAGCAAATTAAAAAAAAGCTTTGGACTTTCTTCTCAATCTTTAAAGCTTAACACCGGGAAACTTTAAAATGATCCCCTGCAGTGGGGCTGACTCTCCCGTGCTGCTTGTTTTTTTCAGGGAAAAGGAGAAGCACTTTTACTTACCTGATCCTCCACTGTCCTGGTAGATGACACTTCTCCATGCTGCGGTGGTGGACTGTCTCTCAGCATCACCACGTCCAATGCATGGACCCTGCATTGGCCTTAGGGTCCTATCACATGGGCTTTCTGATCAGGTCTGCCTGTCAGTTTTTCAGGCGGATCTGATCGGACCCTCCAATCTCCCCTATGGAGCGGCGGATGTCAACACCCTCTGCTATCTGATTTGATCCTGCCTCCAAAATCCAGATTGATGGTGGTCCTATTTTCCATCCGTCTGGTGAATTGGATAGGATTGGATGAAAACGGACAGGCGGAGGACAGCGGGACTGTGTTCGTGTCTGCATAGCGGAGCGGACAGAACCGGTCATCCGCCTGCTCAGCGGGGATCAGCGGAGCGATTCCCTGCTAAACCATCAGAATCTGCAAGATGGCGGTGCATGTGTGAAAGGGCCTAAATGATGTCAGGATTTCAGACAGCTGGAGTGCGGGAGGTAGAAGATGCCATGGAGACCTATCTAGCAGTAGGTAGGTCTCCTAAACCTAAAGGAGCAATTAACCCTTGCAGTGCTGACGCAGCACTGCTGCAAGGATAATTTTAAGCTACTTCATGAATGCAGAAACCTGAACAAATATTGAGCTGTCATTGCTGAACTGTACTTTAAAAAAAAAGTTAGGGCCCATTAACGCAGGTGCAGAGGGCTGCAGACTGTAAAAAAAAGTAATTCTCCATTTAAGAGTTATGCCGTGTGCACACGGGCAGACTTTCCGACCGGACTGGTGTGACTGAACTAATCCATCGGACAATCCGATCGTGTGTGGGCTTCATCGGACCTTCAGCTGACTTTTTCTGTCGAAAATCAGACGGACTTTAGATTTAGAACAGGTTTCAAACGAACTCGAGTCCGATCGAAAAATCTGTTCGTCTGTATGCTAGTCCAACAGACAAAAAACGATGCAAGGGCAGCTATTGGCTACTGGCTATGAACTTCCTTATTCTAGTCCGGTGTACGTCATCACGTACGAATGCCCGGACTTTCGAATGGACTTTAGTCTGTTCGTGTGTGTGCAAGTCCAGTCATTCGCAAGTCCGTCGAAAAGACCGTCGGACGTTTCATGCTCAAAAGTCTGCCCATGTGTACACGGCATTACTGGTCTTGTGTACAGTGAAAGCTGGAGCTGTACGCTAGTAACTGCTCATGTGTACAGGGACAGATGTGTACCCTGGAATGCAGATGGTTTGTGTCCAGGGCTTGTAATTCATCCTGTGTACACACGTTAATGCTCAGATGTGTGGTTACCCGTGTACAGCAGCTACCCGTCACTGATTTTTACAGGTGACTGTTCACAACACCTGTGACACTCGGACGCTTGTTTTTTACGTTGTATGGCCATCTATCTGCGCCTCTATGAATGAGCCCTTATGCTGATCCAAGTATGCAAATCAGCAGCACTAATTTCCCTTCAGACTTCCCTGGGTGCATGCTTGTTTTGGGTCCATGACTTAAAAGGCAACTAGCATTTCAGAAGGAGGTCAGAAATGGCACCCTCAGTAGTTCTCTCAGTACAGATTCACTTTAAAATAAAGAACGCAAAAAAAAAAAAAAAAAAAAAATGATTTTTGTGGCGTCTACAAAGGCAGAGCTGCTCATAAATCTAAGCATAACTTATTAGGAACTGCGTGTTGGAGGGCTGCTAACTTGGACTTCGCTTATCTTCTTAACCAGATGTTCAGAATTATTTGTGTCTGTACTCGTCCCACATTTAGATTATCTGGGGTCAGTGGGAGGCAAGCTGTGTCCCTGCCAACCCAAATTACTGAACTTTCATAACTGACACATGTAGCACAGGATGAACACTTCCAATATGTTCAAGGGACCAGATACTTCTTTTAGGTTTGGAATTCATACCGGTTTGCAGGCGGAAGAGAAACAACCCCATGGCTATGACGGTTACAGCCAGTGGGACCTTTTACCCAAGAACTGATGGTATGGGTTCAACTTAGATAGCAAATAGTTCTTCTTTAAGGGCCCATTCACACAGTACAGTGGGGGAGAGCCGCGTTCCCACACCGCAATGTCCCGCAAAAGTACCATGTGATGCGGTTACCACATGTTCAAAAAGTAGAACAGCACATGGGGTGCGACTTCGGGCCATTCAAAATTAATGGGTCTGAAATCGCACTGCACAGAACTTCTTGTGCGATTCACATGCACTGCCTAGTGTGAATGGGACCTAAACTGTGAAAGTTTTATGCTTTCTATTACTATAAGGTACTCATTGATTTTTCTTTATAACTTGAACAATTATGAAATCTCTAATTAGCTTGATGAACGTTAGCCTGGCAATGTGCAACATTACAAAAACATCCGTAGTAATCTTGATAATATCCAATATTATAGAGATTTGAAAGCTAGCTGTCTTAAAGTGTATTTAAACCCAAGAACAAAAATTAGTTTTTTTTGGTTAGGTTTTTTCCCCCCTCTATTTTAATGATCCTGGCTGTAACACACTTGTCATCCTAGACTGCCAGGACTCGCTCACCATACTGTATCTATGGAGGAGCAACACCGTCACCCTAGGCTGCTCTCCTGATTTGGGCAACAAACACCCCCCTCTCATTAATGGAAGGGTTGAGAATATTAAAAAGTCAGTCTAGTGCACAGGTAGTAATAAAAAAAAAAACGCTGACTTTCTGGCAAGATAAACAGGTGTTTTCTGTATTTGCTGAAAATGTTCTTAGCCAGAGAAAAAGAAAAACAATGCAGCCACCACATCGAAGAATGGCCACAGACGGCAGGTTCAGTAGATTCGAATCATGTATGGGCAGGCTGAATGTACCCAAGTTGATCGATCAATCAACTTGGGTACAACCAGACTGCCGGATTTAAATGCAATTTTTGCTAGTGGCTGTTATAGCCACTAGCAATAATCACAATGTTCTCCCACGGATCCCCCATAATAACTGAGAAGCTATAAAACAAAAAGAGAACAAAACATAGTTCTTAAAATGACCATTCAGGTCATGTATTAAAAGGTCTTCATGGTAGGTAGCCTTGCTCCGGCAAGGTGCACACAGTAATACAACAGCAGTGCCAATAGTGCATTAGCAAAAAAACTAGGAAAAAAAACCAAAAAAAAACCACGAGATCTATAATATAATATATATATAGAATATCAGGTACGCAGACAACACACTTGTACAAGTCAAAACCTATACTGGGGTGGGAACAGATTATAGACATGACATTACATCTCATCTCTACCACAGAGGACAATTACACAGCAGGTATAACACATTATAACAATTCTCAACATATAGAGAATGAGAAGTGGAACTCATAAGATCCATACAAGTACCTATTTATTGGGATGACGAGTATTCATTGTGCCATCAGTAAAGAGAAGCATGTCATGCAATGCACAGGCTCCTAGAATTGTGTAGAAAACACTTACTTTCTCTTTCCACGGTGCTCTCACGTGCGTTCTGATGAAAGATGGAAAGTTCTTCCTCTACATCAAGCATGTAACAAGTGCTTTGCCCCTGGAGCCCTGACTTCTCCTATACTGCCTGGTCCTCCTCCAGATCCTTTGAAATAAAAGTCAACAACAGAAACCACAATGAGTTGTTTTTCTAATTCCTTGAAACTGAGTCAGTCAGTCATCATCAGCAGCATGCTTGCTCTGTGTAAACCCCGAGAGACATCCAAGAATCCAGAAGGGTAATGCTGTTTCATCCTTAGCCACAGAAAACCACCACATCGCTCTAGTATACGTCAGCCTCCCGGCTCCATCAGGATCCAGCATCTGCTGCCAGGGGCTTCCACTCTACATCCATCAAATGAAAACATGTTCTTCCTCTTCTTTCAAAGGAAAAATCCAAATATCAGAAAAGGTTTCTAGGTCTTCAAATACAATGAGTGAAAGAAGATCAAATTGAATAAAGTGAAAACCAATCCCAATGTACTGTATTGGGGTCCTCCATTGCCTCGTAGAAGCACCTGTTTATGTTTTTCCGAGCTTCTTCTCTCTGTCGTCCCAAACAAGAGGGCTGTCAAGCCTCTGCCGTCAGTTTATAAGCTCTGCTCTCCAATCCTGCTCAGCATAACAAACAGCTCAGGATTTCGCAACAGCCTCTTACTTAACCGAGCTGTTCCACCTACTCACATTTAGAATATAAAGCAATAGAGAGACAGCACAGGAAACTGAAGCATAACTGCCAGTACCGTCTATTCCAAGAAAGACAACAAGCCAGAGACCAGCCCTGGAGGACACCTTTCACTTCTTCTCAGGAATTACTTTAGGGAATAACATGACGTGGACTGAATTATACACACTGCTGTAATACTCACTGAGAACACACGTGGGGGCATAACAAAAATAAAATAAAGTTTGTTCATTCCAAACAATTTATAACTTCCAACACCATCACTGAGCACATCATTAACAAAACAAAAATCTAAGACCCTGATCCTGTGGTCCAAATTTATTACATACCAATTTAACAGCAAATTAAGGTTTTTTTCACCTTAAACATTGTATATACAGTTTGCATGTCCCTGTGCCTGCGTGGGTACTTTGGTTTCCTCTTACACGACAAAGACATGCTGGTAAGTTAATTGGCTCCTTTCCAATTCGTCCCTAGTTCATGTGTGCGTGTAAGCATGCATGTCACATAGGAACCTTAGATTGTAAGCTTCTTGAGGGCACTGATGTAAATGTATAAAATGTAAACTGCTCCATAAAATATTGGTGCTTTAACAAAAAAAAAAAATACTGAAAGATTTTTAAGAACGTTACATAACAGGGCTTTACCTGTCAATACACATACAACATATGCTGCCTATGCTATATTCTTCAAATCCTTTCACTTGTACTATATTAAAATGGTCCTAAAGGCAGCAGGTTTTTTACCTTAAAGGGGTTGTAAACCCAGAAAATCAGCCTGGTTGCGAGACCTCCTGTAGATAGGCATCCGTGAGAACAAAATATTGCCATGGCCTCCAAGTGTCACGAAAGGACTCCTCCCGGTTATAGAGGGTCTTTCATGCCCCTAAGTTTATTGATTTTAGTGAACCAAGGAGACTTTGGAGGACAGGTTCACAGACCTCCAACACAAGAAAAGGCATGCCTTGGCCACATTTAGTAGATGAATGGTAAGAGAGGTACTTTTTAATGGGTTGTTGCATGAGGGTGCAGCAAGCATGCCGCTAGATCAACATAAGTCAGGTGTTTGATGGGATTAGCCACCTCTTGCCACAGGTTTTTTTTATTTAAAAAAAATAAAAATCATCACAACCTTTAGAATTACTTTAAGGGCTGATGCACATGGGCACATTAGGAGAGTACAACATAAAATTCTAGCTCTTTCGCTTGCCAAGGAACCTCAAGTGCCGTGTACTGCCACCCACAGACATGAATGGATGTGTGTGGCTATATGCAAGTGCACGCCAGTACTCACACACACTCATGTATAGCATACAGATATATTCCGTGAACACAAATTTTGCGTATTCAGGGTATAAGCCTGTACGCTATACACGGGATTGCGCAAGTACCAGCATATACCTGCATACAGCCATTCATGTCTATAGGGGTCTGTATGAAGCCCCTAGGCTTTCCTGGCTGGGGGAAAAAAAAAAAAAGACAGAATTTTATACTGTACCCCCTAATGCGTCCTTGTGCACAAGGCCCATAAAAGATGTGTGCCAATAAAAAAAATATATACATTGGAGGGGAAAAATGTTAAAGGTTAAAATTAAGGGTATATAAATCCAAGAACAAAAAATCCAGGATTAAGTTTACCAGTCCTTAAATGTGGTGGCTGCATTAGTTTGCTTTTTTTTTCCATAAAGATTTTATTAGAATTTTTTAACAGACAATACAGAGGACATCTATAAAGAGATATCAACAAAGCAAGACGGGTTCCAAACACAATGCAATACACAACTACATACCTATAACAGAACTCATAATCACAGTTCCTGTATTAAATGCATCCTAGGTGCCAGACATATACAGTCATATATTCTTCTTAAGGATGCCAATGCATATTCGTTGCTGGAATTGGTATATCTTTTGTCTATAACCACGTCAGAGCAACCAAGGAGAATGGCTCCTCCAGGGAACCCCAACCTGGTTTCTGTTAACTGCACATGATATGGGGAGGATGGGGAAATGAGCCGACCACTAGATCTGCCCTCTTCCCCATATCCCCCATCTGTTAGGATAGGTAGAAAGGGGAAAGAAAAGAGAGTAGAGAGGGGGTGGGTAGACCGCCGGCTAACCCTCTCCACTCACTGCCGGATGCGCCACCCGAGACCCCCATAGTTTGCTTTTTTTATCTTTTATTTTCAACTGGTGAACCTGTCAGTAAACCACTTTCTGTCCTGGGGTGACAACGCACACTCACTGTACTGTGTCTACAGGGGAGTAGCATTGTCACCCTAGGACAGGAAGCGAGTTAGTACTACAGAACACCTCCTCATCTCCCTTTCTCTATTAGGATAAGTAGGGAACTGTTCTGTAATCCACAGAGAGAACTGGTAACAATGCTAACTGAAAGGCGCCAACAGAAGCAGAGTGCACAGGAAGGTTTCAGCTCGCAAGATAACAAAGACAGGGCACACCAACCTACCATAGCACAACTTTATTAAATCAATATTAAAATTGGGGAAGACCTCATAGCGTCCAAAATGGCTTATGCTTTTCAAGAGTCAAGCTCTCTTTCTTCCTCAGAGGGCTCTGAAGAAAAGGGTCTGACCCTTAAAATGCATAAGCCATTTTGGACGATATAAGGTCTTCCCTTGTCATCAGTTGAGCGCTGTGGACCTGCATTTGCATTCTTTGATATGCTTGTGCATGTCATGCCTTTATTAGTATATCATTTGTAATATTGACTGTATTATGGTAATGCACTAGGTCGGTGCACCCTCTCTTTGTTGTTTTCTTCTAGAATATGAAAGTTTACCCACAGTTCTGCATGCGCAGCAAGACACGCACTTGTAAGGCAGTTAAGTGGAAAGTTTATCAAGTCCTTAAGCACCATACTCAAGTGCAGGAGTTTATTCTTTGACGCATATTCAGCTCACAAGATGTCTGGCAGGATCAATGTGTATTTTTTTTTATAGCAATTATTGAACAGATATAACAGAAAACATTCAGTGGTATATTGAACAGACCAAAGGGAAGTAAATATGAGAAGTCCATTGTTAGGGTTTACAAGTGGGTGTTAGAGTAAGGTACAGGAATGCTGCAACACTTCAGTGGAAAACTCATACATGTTTACTTCTTGGCAAAAAAAGAAAAAAAAGAAAAGAAGAAACAGCAATGACATAATGCCAGAGTACAATGTTGTACAGGGATGGACAGATAACTGATATCTAAAGTTAAAGTTGGTTCTTTTGTACCTATGCGCTATAAATTCATTTTTTATGACTTTCGGAGCTATCAGATATCAGAGATTATTACTGTGCTCTTCACACACACACACACACAGATTTTTATGAATGAATTTCCTCCCTGATCACTGATAACCATTTCTGACTTGTAAACCCAGTATACCAACATGTACTCTGTTTTGCATATAGACCCCTATCACACTGGGGCCGCCCGTGCATTCGCGGTAAAGCTTTTGCGCCGCTAGCGGGGCACTTTTAGCTCCAAATAAAAGGTTAAAAACTCCAGTGTTGCGGCGCTTCCGAATTGCTTTTCAGGCGCTTTGGAAGCACTGCCCATTCATTGCAATGGTCATGGGCATTTTGGGAGCTCTATATACAGCGCTCCCAAACTGCCCCAAAGATGCTGCTTGCGGGACTTTTTCTAACGTCTCGCAAGCGCACCGCCCAGGTGTAAAAGCACCCATTGCAATGAATGGGAGGAAGTTTTCAGGTGCTATTCCTAGCGCTAAAACGCCTGAAAACTGCCTCAGTGTGAAAGAGGTTAAACTCTGTTTTCTGTGCTTCAGGCATCTAACAGAATACAAGACTGCCAGAGCTACACGGAACGGGGGGCGGGGGGAGATTGCGCTGGTCTTATAAGAACGATGTAGGACAGGGACATCGCTGGCCATTACTGGAATGCTGGTAAGGGGTCATAGCCAGGGCCAAATTTTCCAATGTAAATTTTCTACTAATAGTATGAATTGTAGCTACACCAGTTATATGCTATCCACAGACAGGGCGTTACAGTTGGCTGGACTGGGTGACAATTTCATATCTATAAGCCAAATCAGCATCTACATTTACTATTCATCTCCTTCCCTCAATATAAGAGCTGACTTTCAGGGCCAGTTCACACCAGATGCAGTTCCGTTTTTTCTGCACTGAAAACTGACTAGAACTGACTGCACTGGTGTGAACTAGAGCCATTGGAATACATGGAAAACACTGTGTATACATTTTTAGTGCAGAAAAAAAGCACACAGAACTGCATCTGGTGTGAACTGGCCCTCTGCTTGGATGCAGTCAATGTTTGGCTGACAATTTCCCACTCAGCATCTTCAAAGTTCAGCAAGCTGGTTGGTGCCAACAGGGGCACACACTGATGGAATTTGTCCCAATTCAGAAGGAATGCCATGAATGGCAGACTTAAAGTGGTTCTAAAGGCAGAAGGATTTTTTATCCTAATGCATTTTATGTATTAAGATCCACAGGAAAAAAACAGTTTTACATGCAAATACTGACTTTCTCAAGGTCAGTATTTACACAGACACACTCTCCTGCCTCTAACATGGCATTGCTAGGAACTAGTGACAGTTTACAAATGCATGGCATTGGGGCTACTGCATTGTAGAATGGGTTGGAGGTTGTGCCTATAATCACCAAGCACTGAAGTTGCAATATTTTGGGAGCACAGAAAAATCTCTTTACCATAACCCTAAGGCCGGATTAATGCTGTTATGTACATTGTTATGGTACCATTTATTCTGAATGGAACCCCAAAACACCTGCACTGCACCACACCGGAATGCACAGTAATGCACTTATACACTCATGGTGTACACACCATTTTTGTACATTAAGCAGCTCATTCAAATGAGCATAAAACACATATTAGCCCACTGCATAAATATAAATGGGCCCTAAGGGAATGATGTGGTCCCTTAAAACAGCTGTCCCCAACTTTCCCAGCACCAGGGACTGGCCACACGGAAGACAATCCCTCCACAACTTAGGGTGGGATGGTCGGTGCAGCATGTCACTGGAGGGGTGCATCCTGACCCTTTTTTCTCCCCTTCTTTGTGGCCACAGAGAGAGAGGGGAGTAGTGGTGCTTCACCAGACCTTCAGCTGACTTTTTCAGTCAAAAATCTGATGGACTTTAGATTTGGAACATGCTTCAAATCTTTACGTCGTACCTCCACCGGACCCAGAAATCCGCTTGTCTGTATGCTAGTCCGACGGACAAAAAACAACGCTAGGGCAGCTATTGACTACTGGCTATCAACTTCCTTTTTTTAGTCCGGTGTACGTTATCACGTACAAATCTGTCGGACTTTGGTGTGATCGTGTGGAGGCAAGTCCATTCGTTAAAAAGTCAGTCGGAAGTCCGTCAGACCAGTCCGGTCGAAAAGTCTGCCCGTGTGTACGCGGCTTTAGAAGGATTTAGTACAGCCAAGTTTAGTTTCCAGTGGAACACTAGTCTAAACAAAATCTTTTATTTTGTTTCTGATATTTAATCTATTTAGAACTTTTAATAAAACCTGCTAACAAGAGTTTCTAAAGCCAGCATGGATGCTGAATAGATCACCTAAACCAGAATATTTAGTTGTGTCCTGCTTTTATGTTCAGAGTTGGCGGAGAGCTTCTATGTTCCCCTATGTATCACAGATGAGCTGTATTGGGAAACTATAAACCTCCCTGTTTTCATACACAGCACTAGGGTTATGCCATGGGGTCAGTTTAGATGCAACCAGTCCGCAACTAGTTCTTCTTTAACCGGACAAATCTGTCTAGCTTAGACAGCTAAATATGTTTTTGTGTTCTTCTACCATGTTGAAGCATTCATACAGTAACAAAACTGATTGGATAATTATGAGTGACGAGGGGGAGCCGTGTCTGCTGTCCTCTTGTATAGGAAATGTTATAAAGTATCCAGGGTGCAATCAGTGGAAGGCCTGACAAGGACACAATGTCTTTCTCTGGCTCGGCATCCCATGATGATACCCAGAGTGATTTCTCCTTGCATGTACTAATCCTGTCCTCCAGGCTTTTATTTTGATCTGAGCTTGGATGCTGCACTGTTAGTCACCCATCTGAGGAGCCTGCAGTAAACAGCGATTTCACAATCTTCATTCCTTTCAGAGCAGCTATTTCTGACTGGAAGTGATTCACTCATTAGGAATCACATTGTCTGTGCTGGTGCATGAAAGCCACCTCAATGTGAGCACAGATCTGGTTTATTTAGGGGGCACGTGTCTTTCTGACCACCAACAACTGGTGTTTTAGTCACTCTTTTGATAAGATGAGTCGCCTTGAGACATTTCCTTCTGTCTTCTTTCTCCCCGGTTATCTGTCCCTGGCTTCACTTTCTCTTCAATTTAGATTCCAGAGTGCTTAAATATCTCATAACCATAACAATTCACCAAAGATTCACCTACAAAACTTTCTACAAAGGATGTTAGTCATAGCTGCTCTAAAAAGCCATGTGGTTGCAGTCTATTAACAAACCTATCAACTACTTTACTACTATTTTATTACAGACATGAATACAACCACAACTAAATCATATAGACAAAATATTTCAATTATAGATCCAAGTGAGCATTAAAGCTGTGACATACTATGAGCTTTATTGCATAATTACATATGTCCAGCTTGAGACCTGAAGGCCCATTGGGCAAGCTGACAATCAACTAGTCAGCACTACTACAGTGATAGCCACGATCTTCAGAGTTCTTTGCTGAGTGGCTTCCCCACTGTACACTGACCGCAGGGGGTTGCTCATTCACCTCTGACGCCATTCACAGAACACCTAATCTAGGAATACTAGAATTGTCCTGTTTGTATGAGGTGGATTAAAGGGGAAATTACATCACAATCTCCACCTCGTCCAATCAAAGAACACCCTTGTATTCATTGAAAAAAAAAAAAAAATACAAGTCATTTGATAAATAGTGGCAGTGCCAAGGGGGCAACCCCTGTGGTCAGTGTGCAGAGGGAAAACCACTTGCCACAGAACCTGGAAGATCACTTCACCAGTGGCCCCTCAGGTATGAGATATGCATACTTGCATATATCTAAGCTGGACCAATGTAAGCATGCAATAAAGATCATAACTGGAGTTCAGCTTTAATAAAGAAGATCTTCAGCATACACCTGAGTATGACTGTCTTTCAACTCCTACAAGCTTTGGGTTGTGAACAAACCGGATCAGCACCTAATTGTTATGTGCTGGAGCTGAAGTACAGACTGACCCTGGCACAGTGATTTGCATTGTGTCGAGTCATTGAAATCATGTCATTAATGTCTAATATTAATCTCTGTTTAATGACAGTATATTGTCATGTACCAGTACCATAGCACAGAGAAGGCAAGTATAAAAAAAAATAAATAAATAAATAAAATTTTTAGGTTTACAATCACTGGTCTTATGCAGCGTACACACGGTCGGACTTTTCGACCGGACGCTGACGGACCAAATCCGGCGGACAATCCGATCGTGTGTGGGCTTCACCGGAACTTCAGCGGACTTTTCTATTCGCAAATCTGACGGACTTTAGATTTGAAACATGCTTCAAAGCTTTACGTTGTAACTCTGCCGGACCCAGAAATCCGCTCGTCTGTATGCTAGTCAGACGGACAAAAACCGATGCTAGGGCAGCTACTGGATACCAACTTCCTTATTTTAGTCCGGTGTACGTCATCACGTACGAATCAATCGGACTTTGGTGCGATCCTGTGTAGGCAAGTCCGTTCGTTAAAAAGTCCGTCGGAAGTCCGTCAAAAGTCCGTCGAAAGTCCGCTGGAAAGTCTGTCAGACAAGTCCGGTCGAAAAGTCCGCCCGTGTGTACGCGGCCTTAGATTACGACAGCTACATCCAGTATTGGAGAGGAGCCAGAATCAAGGTAGTGTAATGAAGTCTCTTTTTTAAAGAAAATTGTTAAAAAAAAAAAAGAAAAGGTAAACAAGATTAGACAAAACAAATGCAAACACCAAACAACATGTTAATATTAAAGTTCTAAAGTACTAAAGTTATTAAAGTAAGCAGTGGGGCTATCCCTTCCATCAGTATCAGGCCCTGTGCTATATGTATTGAAATTTTCTGCAATTCTTGAGAAAGAAAAATCTTTTTTCTCTGCACAGTCTATGCTGCAGACCATCCCATAGAGCAGGGTTCTTCAAACCATGGCCCACAAGCCACATCTGGCGCACTACAAGCTCTTACCCAGTCACCATGAAAATGGTAAGGGCAGAGGCACCCAGCATTTAAAAAAGTACCAGCTTCACCTCCTGCCAAGTGACAAAATGCTGTAAATTAGCAATGCATATGAAATTAATTGATGATCATTAGCCCCTGCTTGGTATAATTAGTTAATCTTACACCTGACTCTAATCCTACAAAATCCCTGACTTGTACAAGTATACAAAGTGTGCAAATGTAAGAATCGATGCTGGTTTGAAGCCAAAGGGTAGTCACGCCAAATATTGATTTGATCTTGATTTTTCTTCTGTTTGCTGCCTTTTCATTTTGTAAATTGAAAAAAAAAATAAACACATTAAAATATATATTTTTAGGTTCTGTCCTTGGACCTTTACTATTCTCGATCTACACGTCCTCCCTGGGTCAGCTGATAGCCTCCCATGGCTTTCACTACCATTTATATGCTGATGACACCCAAATCTATCTCTCTGCCCCTCAGCTCACCACATCAATCTCCTCACGCATCACTGATCTACTATGAGACATATCAGCCTGGATGTCAAACCACTTCCTCAAACTTAATCTATCTAAAACCAAGCTCTTAATATTTCCTCCCCCACGTGCCCTCTCCCTTGACTTCTCTGTCAAAATCAATGACACATCAGTCTGTCCCCACATGCCAGGCTGCTAGGGGCAACTTGGACTTAGACTCTGAGCTGTCCTTTCAGGCCCACATACAATCCCTGTCCAAATCATGCCGCCTTAGCCTCCGCAACATTTCCAGAATATGCCCCTTTTTAACTAATGACACCACCAAGCTTCTAATTCACTCTCTGGTCATCTCTTGCCTCGACTACTGCAACTCCCTCCTCATTGGATTACCTTTACATAGACTATCCCCCCTTTCAGTCCATAATGAATGCTGCTGCAAGACTCATCCACCTTACCAACCATTCAGTCTCTGCCAATCCCTCCACTGGCTTCCACTCACCCAACGAATACTAACAATAATTTACAAATCCATCTATAACTCTGCCCCCAGCTACATCACTAACCTAGTCCCAAAATACCAACCAAGCCGCTCTCTTCGGTCATCCCAAGACCTTCTGCTCTCTAGCTCCCTTGTCACCTTCTCCCATGCTCGCCTCCAGGATTTCTCCAGAGCTTCTCCCATCCTTTGGAACTCCCTACCCCAATCTGTCAGACTGTCCCCTAATCTATCCATCTTTAGGCGATCCCTGAAAACCCTTCTCTTCAAAAGAAGCCTATCCTGCTTCTAACTAATGCACTGTTTTACTTCCTCCATCAGCTCATCCCCCCCACAGCTATTACTTTTTGTATCAATTGACCCTCCCTTTTTAGATTGTAAGCTCTAATGAGCAGGGTCCTCTGATTCCTCTTGTATCAAATTGTAATGTAACTGTAATGTCTGCCTTCATGTTGTAAAGCGCTGCGCAAACTGTTGGCGCTATATAAAACCTGTATAATATTAATATTTTTGCAAGCGTTTTTACTTTACAGCATTTTTTCCACACCTGCCTAAAACATTTGTATATAAAACGTTTTTTTTTTCTGGCCCACAAATATCTGTAAAATATGCAATGTGGCCCTCATACTGAAAAGTTTGCAGCCCCCTGCCATAGAGGTTGAGTGAGGTTTACGTTTTTTCATAAAACCACTCAGCAGTCTGCATGGGGCAATATCGTTCTGATAGACTATACCATCTTGAAGATATGGTGTCAGTACCAGGAGGTACCTACAGTGCCTTGCAAAAGTATTCACCCCCTTGGATTTTTACCTATTTACCCATTACAGCCTTTAGTTCAATGTTTTTTTTTAAAATCTGAATTATATGTCATGGATTAGAACACAATAGTCTAAGATGGTGAAGTAAAATTAGAAAAATATATACTGTGACAGTAGGAGATGCTGTAATGGTAAAATCGATAGTTTGGGGGACACAGGGTGTGCACATTTGCTTGGTGCAAGACTGCAGAGCATAGATGTGGACTGGAGAAAACTGCTTTCGCAGCTTTCTCCAGGTTTTGGTTCCGGCATGGGGCTCTGTAGTTTGGAGATTCCACAGTGTCTTGGGTGGGACGGGATCTCCAACCCTGTGTCCAGACTTTGTAGATCACCAGCAGGGTGTGTGCTCAGGTGAGCACAGCACTTATAATGAGGGTATGGGAAGACCTCAATGCTCCCAGTTGGAGACTGCTCCACACCCAGAGAGACAGGAGGTCTCCAAGAGTCAGAGGGGCTGCAGGAGGCAGCCAGAACGTGTGACTGCAAGAGGCAGTGCAATGGCCTGAGGACTAAGGCCAGAGCGAAGCTGTGGGCACTAAAGTGAAGCCATCCACATTGAGGACTCCGGTGGTCTGTGTGACCAGGATAAAGGGCAGAGGTACTGCCAGGTGGGCTAGCATTTTCTGTTGTGTTTATTTGCTGGAGAAGAACCCCTGCATGGGAAACCTTTATGTTACAGACTTTTATTTTCCTTTTTAATAAAAATGGGCTACCATGCCCTTAAATATAGTTCCTGACTGGTTTTAATCACTGACAAACACATCTGCCATGAGAGCTAATGGTCGCCGATATTACAATACATAAAATTATTTTTCAGAAATAAAAAACTGATAATTGGCATGTGCGTATGTATTCACCCCCTTTATTATGAAGCCCATAAAAAGCCACAGAAGTCACATATTAAGTGAAATGATGTCCATCTGTGTGCAATCTAAGTGTCACGTGATCTGTCATTACATATATACACCTTTTTGAAAGGCCCCAGAGGCTGCAACAAATAAGCAAAAGGCACCACTAACCAAACACTGCTATGAAGACCAAGGAACTCTCCAAACAAGTAAGGGACAATGTTGTTGAGAAGTCAGGGTTAGGTTATAAAAAAAATATCCAAATCTTTGATGATCCCTAGGAGCACCATCAAATCTATCATAACCAAATGGAAAGAACATGGCACAACAGCAAACCTGCCAAGAGACGGCCACACACCAAAACTCACGGACCGGACAATGAGGGCATTAATCAGAGAGGCAGCACAGAGACCTAAGGTAACCCTGGAGGAGCTGCAGAGTTCTACAGCAGAGACTGGAGTATATGTATATAGGACAACAATAAGCGGTACGCTCCATAGAGTTGGGCTTTATGACAGAGTGGCCAGAAGAAAGCCATTACTTTCAGCAAAAAAACAAAATGGCACTTTTTGAGTTTGCAAAAAGACATGTGGGAGACTCCCAAATTGTATGGAGGAAGGTGCTCTGGTCTGATGAGACTAAAATTGGACTTTTTGGCCATCAAAGAATTCACTATGTCTGGCGCAAACCCAACACTTCACATCACCCAAAGAACACCATCCACACAGTAAAACATGGAGGTGGCAGCATCATGCTGTGGGGATATTTTTCAGCAGTTGGGACTGGGAAACTGGTCAGAGTTGAGAGAAAGATGGATGGTACTAAATACAGGGATATTCTTGAGCAAAACCTGTACCACTCTGTGTGTGATTTGAGGCTAGGACGGAGGTTCACCTTTCAGCAGGACAATGACCCCAAACACACTGCTAAAGCAACACTTGAGTGGTTTAAGGGGAAACATGTAAATGTGTTGGAATGGCCTAGTCAAAACCAAGACCTCAATCCAATAGAAAATCTGTGGTCAGAGTTAAAGATTGCTGTTCACAAGCGCAAACCATCCAACTTGAAGGAGCTGGAGCAGTTTTGCAAGGAGGAATGAGCAAAAATCCCAGTGGTAAGATGTGGCAAGCTCATAGAGACTTATCCAAAGCAACTTGGAGCTGTGATAGCCTCAAAAGGTAAAAGGTGGCTCTACAAAGTACTGACTTTAGTGGGGTGAATAGTTATGCACATTGACTTTTTCTGTTATTTTGTCCTATTTGTTGTTTGCTTCACAATAATAAAAAAAAATCTTCAAAGTTGTGGGCATGTTCTGTAAATTAAATGATGCAAATCCTCAAACAATCCATGTTAATTCCAGGTTGTGAGGCAACAAAACAGAAAAAATGCCAAGGGGGTGAATACTTTTGCAAGGCACTGTAGCTGACAATCACACAGGCCGATTTCTGGACTTGGTGACTCCCACAGGATAGCTGCCTATACCATTACAGATCCCACCATGTTTAATAATGGGCAAAAGACATCAAGGGGTCTTAAGCTTTCACTAAATATAAGCTCAACTGTAGTAAACAAGGTGACTCGTCAGACTATGTGACTTTTTCCATTGCTCATATGTCAGGTGATTGTGGCTGTACTAATGCACTTGTAAGAACACAGCTGAGCACTGTATCTGCACAAAGTTCATTTTTCAGAAAGGTTTTCCACTTTCAGACTAAACAGTACTTCTGAAATCTTGTCCTGAAAAAATGTACTGATAGAACGATATCAAAATAAAATAATTTAGATACAGTACTCACCTTTTCTGTTTTCATAGCTAATGAATGCAGGTTTTGTGAATGCATCTTTGCGCAAACAGTAAGAAATTTCAGCTTTGTAGATGAAAACGTACAGTCTCCTGAGACCTGGTCACAGATTTATTTTGAAGACTGTATTTTATGACAATTAATAAACGGTGCTATTTAGTGTGCAGACATCTCTGATAACTTCCATGTAAAACCACCATTCTTCTTTCAGATTTTACCTACAGTTTTTCTTATTTTGCATTTTCACTCTGGAAACTATCTGACCCCTTTGGATCTCTGCTGCCTTTTTCCTGTGAAATCTCACATATCAAAGTGCTACCTGACATATCCATTCTGTAGAGGACACGGCTCACTAGCAATCATCCTAAAATGTGTCTGCAAATGAGTTGGTTACTTTGCTGTGATTCTCATGTTCAGTTTCCATTATTTGGCCTACCTCCATCATACTGGTCTAGGTGTAGTTGTGCCTTAATACTCCTTTCTATATCTCACAATAAAGGCAGAGTGCAACTAACTATCTTTCACATAAATCTAAATGCCATACAGCTGCAAACATTTTACTGGTAACTTTTTTTTTTTTTTCAGTTGACCGACAATCCAAAGGGCGTGTATCAGTTTCATGTTCTAATCTAAATGATCAATGGTTTTCAAGAGCCAATTTTTGGGAACATTTCTTCACTGGACTAATCACATCAACAACATTAAGGTCTTGTTCAAACCATGGTGCAGAGACATCAGTTTTTCTGCATTCTGCAGGGGCTCAAAGAAAACAATGGTTCTCTATGTGCCCTGTTAACACCACAACATGTGGATTTTTTTTCTGCGCAGGAATCTGCAATCTGTATGCAGTTTTCTGCACGGAAAAAAACTGACATGAAATCAACATTGGTGTGAACAGGGCACATAACTAATGTGCATGAAAACTGATGACAACGTGGATAAAACTCACTGAAATGCGCATGGAAACTGATGTCAACTTGTGTCTCTGCAAGTGAAATCTGCGTAGTTTTCCCATCAATTTTTGATGCATGTATGGTGTGAACGATCCCTAAAAAGTAATTTAACCAAGCATTCTCTACATGATCAGATTCCTAAGCGGGCAGTTTTTAAACCACTTATTTTACTAGGCCAAGTTTACATTTGTTAAAAATACTAACATCGACAGGAACACGAACCAACATGCCTATAGCGCCAGCGCATGTTTTTGACACGTTTAACATGTTTAAGTCGCATTAAAAAAAAAACGCATCACAGGTGCCCTACAAGTGATTTTTTTCCCATCTTAGGCTCGATTCACATTTATGCATGTTGCTTTTGAGCGTTTCTGCAGTGTTTTTTGTGGTGCTTGCTGCGTTTTTCTTTTACAGTTTTTTTTTTAGACTATAAACGCCAAAAACGCGTCAAAAACGCAGCAAAAACGCTGTAAAAACGCCATACTTGCGTTTTTGATGCTGGTCTATTGAATTCTATTACATGCAAAATGCTGCATTTTGCATGAAAAAAAGTCCCTGACCGTTTCCAAAAACGCAGAGGTACAAAAATGCATTGATGTGAACATGTTCCATAGGAACCCATGTTAAGAAATTCCCATGCATTTCTGCAAAATGCATCAAAAAACGCGTTAGTGTGATTGGAGCCTTACTGATCTTCAACCTCACTGATAATTGATTAACGTTTGTCAAACACACTGTAAGGCCCAATTCACAGTGACATTAGAAACAGGCGTTTGAGGCACATTTTCGCCAATCCTCGCATGCATAACAAAGACAGCCTGCAATGGATAATGTGGACAAGAGACAGAGCTGTTCACATTTGAAAAACTTGTAGCGTTTGCACCACTTTGTGTCTCTGTAAAGCAAAAATCAAGCTACATGCCGAGTCCTGGAGAAATTGAAGCGTGCCAACTCCTTCTATTGGAGTCTATGGTATGTGCTTTAAATGAGCCTGTAGCTTTTACAGCACGTTCGACAATTGTTGGTTAAATATCCGTGAGGTCAAAGGTGGAAAAAAAAAATGACTTGTAGGCACTTGGGGTGCATTTCTTATTGCGAATGAAACACATCAAAAATGCACATTAACACTACAGGTTGGTGTTGACTATCAGAGTTGGTATTTTTTAGCAATTGTAAATTTAGTCTTAGAGCAGGTGTCTAAACCAAAGGTCTGTGTAACATTAAGGTTCCTCCAGTGGTTGCTAGAGGTTGCTTGAGGAGTGAGCAATGGTGGATTGATCTCCTGCCTACACTGACCACCAAGGGAAGGGGATAGCCCTCTACTGACCACCAATAAAAGTGGTCATTTCTACACTAATACAAACGGGTACTACACTGACCACTACTGTAACAGGGCAACGTAATGAGGCATTTATTTACTGGCCACCAATGAAAAGGGGCATTTCTTCACCGACCAACATTACAAGGAGTTGTTTCTCCACTAGAACACCAATGCAAGGGGTACTACAATTTTCACTGTCTACATTTCTTTTCTGGCAATTATAACTATTTAATTTCATGATTATTACTGAAAATACATTTGTCATGTGCAGATCTGCTACTTAAAGCGGAACTTCACTCATTTTTTCATCTTTCCATCTATTATATTTTATATTTTCTGCCCTTGTTTTAACATTTGGATAGTAAAACATTTTTTTTTCTGCCAGTAAATACGTTATACAGCCCACTTCCTGTTTGGTAAAAAGCCTAGGCTTATCACATCATGCATAGCTCTCTCTCTCTCACACTAGCGAGAATTTGCCAGGAAGGGAGGGGGGATGAGTCATAAGAAGGCCAATGAAAGCTGCAGAGCTGGAGATGTGCCTCTGTGTGAATCCAGGAAGTGAACAGGCAGCAGCTTCAGCTGCCCACAGTTAAAATGGATTAGTATTATTATATAGGATTTATATAGCGCCAACAGTTTGCACCGCGCTTAACAAAAAAAGGCAGACATTACAGTTACATTACAATTTGGTACAAGGGGAATCAGAGGGCCTGCTCATTAGAGCTTACAACCTAGGAGGGAGGGAGGAAGGGTCAATTGATACAAAAGGTAATAGCTGTGGGGGATGAGCTGATGGAGGAAGTAAAGATGGATAGATTGGGGGACAGTGTTGTAATATGTTGGCCGATTTATGTAGGATATTATATTATTATATATGTGTACACATACAGTACAATACAATACAGCACCTAGGTATGTGAGGCATGGCCTGTTAATCTATGCATTTCAAAGGAGACTTGTCGATCAAAGGGGATACTGACCAAACAATATTTACTCCACATATCAAAGGGGACAGATAGTGACTCTGTGCTATGTTGCTGTTTATGGCTAGGGGTCATTATCTGTCAGTCTGAAAGACTAGGCCTAATGGAAACAGCCAGTCGAATTGCTCAGCCCTTCGGTGTATAAGGTGTATAGGCTGGCAATCAGTCTTTTCATTCTCTATGAAGGTGACAGAAGGAACTGGGTTCTCTGAAGGTGCCTGTCTTCTATTTTATATTTACTTTGTTGGATTTTGTCATCTGTTGCAAGTATTTTATGGACTTTGTTCTGTCTGAAGTTTCAATAAATGCATCTCTCTGGAAGAATCGGGTTGCTGCGGGAAATTACTCACATTATAATAACTAAATAATCTACCAACTATACTACTTCACTACAGACAGTAGGACAGATCGGGGTAGGGATGCAGTCAGACTCAGTGGAGGGAGATTTCTGCAGCATATTTGGCAAGTACAGAATCACAGTATATATAAAATAATATGCAAAGTGGTTAGAGGGAAGCTTCAGAATGGCAAAGATGTTTTTAATACAAATTATGTAAGCAGACTGCAGTTCCTCTTTAAGAGGATATGCTACATAGGTTTACCTTCCTATTTGTTTAAGAATTTCTCAAAAAGAATCCCCTGTGTGTGCGTGGGAAGAATGTGGAGAATGTGTCTCATTCCATGTATTCCTGTGATGTCAGATGCATGCTGCAGCAAATATAGCAATACCTTTGACATGCATCACTTTTAAAGCTGAACTCCAGTCTTACCTTCCATCTTTGAATAGCTGTACAGGCACCTCACCTGTACTGAAATTGCTTACTCTGATCTCTCTGTACATTGTAATCATCTACCAGGGTGCATTAGAAGATGCAGCAATTCAGATACCGCCTGCCTCATTTCCCGGCTGGAGGACATTCACTCAAAGCTTTACATTTTAGTTTTTAGCAGACCTCATCCGAAGACCCCTTGTGACATCACTGTCCCATCATGCCCCGGCCTCAAAAACAATTCTTTCGCTAAGGTGATTAAAGCTGAATTACAAGCAGGTGTTAACACCAAATAATGCAGTTCACAATTAATTAAAATCATTAAATACAGTCAGTACTGGTACCAGAGCATATCTTTATATCAGCTCTTGTAAATCACCTGCACAGAAGCACTCATAATGATCAGGCAGGGGCAGAACATGTTTACAGGAGGGAAAAGCACAGCGATTACCTCTTAAATTTGCTGCAGATTTTTTTTATTGGCCATGCAGCAGACTGTGGAAAGAAGGTGACACCACCTGGTTTTTTAAAGAGGTGTCATACCAAAACATTATATATTGTTTTGGATTTAGTAAGGGAGGGGTAAAACCCTTATCCATTTACTCTTTGCTGTCAGTGTCTTATTGGGAAAATTTCCTTCCACTTCCTGTCCAGAAGATGTAACAAGAAGAGAGAGGAAATCTCTACCAAGTGAGAGGGAATTCCCGTTAAGACGGCTGTCGCTGAATTCAATTGGAAAATGAGTAAATCATTGGTGAAATCTGATGTGAAAACATTTAGAACAGGCCTGGACAAACCTCTTCCAGAATTGGGGGCCAGATTTAAAAATCTAGGAACCAGTACTATGCAATCTGCAAATGATTATATAAGTGAAAGAAACACAGTTAAAAGGAAAACATTTGTTCTGTTAATTTTGAACAGACTTTGCCCCTCCACACACACGGTCCATGGCTTGTCTGCATTGTGCTAGCTACGCATGTCTCTCACATCTCAGACAAACAATGGTCCAGAAACTGACAAATGATGGCTTAAGAAGGGGGAGGAAGCATTTGGACATGGGGTTTCCCCAAACATGCTGATATAAATAATACCAGTGGCGAGTGGGCAGGTCCACAGTTAGAAATAATAGGTTTCCTTTACAGCCTACAAGAAAGGGCCACCACGGCCCTTCCAAGCAGCCCCTGCTGGGCCTAGGTCCCCTTGCTGACCCAATGGGGCCTGGGTCTGTTACAGGAGAACTGCCTGTACCCCCTATTGGTGTCCTGTCTCCAGTACAGTTACCCTCGCTACACCCTAAATACCTTTTAGCATTGATAGTACCCTTCTATATCCCAGGTACCCCTAGCACTGTTACCCCCTAAACATGCCAGAGTTTTCCCCAGCATTGTTGTCCCCCTCTACATTCCAGATACTCCCAGCATAGATAAACCATCTACACTCAAGATACCCGCTTTGACTCCTCTACATCCAAGATAACCCCAGCACGGTGTCCTTTCCATATCCCAGATATTCCCAGCACTGTTACCCTAGCTACATCCCCCATACTCCTAAAACTATTACTAGACACTCTAGGTAGCATCAGCACTGTGACCCCTCTACATCCCAGATACCTCCAGCACTGTTAGCTACACCACACCATAGATTTCTTCCAGCACTGTTTACCCCATCTACACCCCAAATACCCCCCCAGCACTGTTAACCCTTTAACACCCCGGATACCCCCAGCACTGTGATAATTCTATATCTCAGATACACTCAACACTCCTACTCCTGCTACAACTCCAGATACCCCTAGTACTATTACCCTACACTCTCTAGATACCCCCAGCACTGTGACCCCTCTACACCCCAGAAACTCTCAGCACCGTCACCCTCTCTACACTTCAAATACTCCTAACATTGTGACCCCTCTACACCCCAGATATCCTTAATTAAAATAACATTACAAACATGCAATGTATTTTTCACAAGAAAAATATATCTGTGAATTGTAACTGTAATGCCCCGTACACACGGTCGGACTTTGTTCGGACATTCCGACAACAAAATCCTAGGATTTTTTCCCATGGATGTTGGCTCAAACTTGTCTTGCATACACACGGTCACACAAAGTTGTCGGAAAATCCGATCGTTCTGAACGCGGTGACGTAAAACACGTATGTCGGGACTATAAACGGGGCAGTGGCCAATAGCTTTCATCTCTTTATTTATTCTGAGCATGCCTGGCACTTTGTCCGTCGGATTTGTGTACACACGATCGGAATTTCCGACAACGGATTTTGTTGTCGGAAAATTTTATCTCCTGCTCTCCAACTTTGTGTGTCGGAAAATCCGATGGAAAATGTCCGATGGAGCCCACACACGGTCAGAATATCCGACAACATGCTCCGATTGGACATTTTCCATCGGAAAATCCGACCGTGTGTACGGGGCATATTTGTAACTGTGATATTCTATTTAATAGCTATTAAAATTAGTCCACTATGCGTTGAAGCATAATGAACCTACCGAAGCGCAAATTAAGTATCTATAACATTCCAAATGACTCAGGCAATCTACAGGAAAGGGGAGATAACTTATGGATTCCTCAAGTGGGCTTTTACATGTATCAGGAAAATGATGCATGTTCTAGTAAGTTTTGGAATTTATTTACCAATTCCTTAATACATAGTCATCTTTCATCTGTTAGAACAGGTGGGCTCGGCAAAAAGCTCACTACATTTCTAGATTTACCCACTAGGTGGTAGCAAAAAAACAAAAGCTCCAAAAATGCATATGCAACAGAGCATGTTTAACACACTGAATGATGATCACAGCATAGAAACATTAAATTGACAAAAACATTTCATTTTAAATGAATAATAAGTCTCTGAACACTCACTGTATATTCAAATGGCACTGCATAAAGTTAAACCTAATATCACACATTGACTAATGAGGCCATTGCTAATATGTAACTGTCACAAAGGGGTTAAGGAATTAGTGGATTTCTATTTGGGACGCATTCATCTAGGAATGGGTAGGAGATGACCAATTCCTTGCTCACCCTACTTGCCCCTGATAAAGTAATATATTTCAGCTGCTAAGCTAGAATGATTAAATCTGGAATTTTCGCTCATCCATGTCCATAAAACAATGTGCTAAGCTCTACAACGACATTGAATTATCACCTCCTAGTACAATTGATTTACACAAACTGTGATCACAATGGGGTGTATGTCTAAAAAAAACATGCATAGCTGTTCATCCATCAAAATTTCATGTAAACAAGTTCTGGGAAAACAGGGTAAAATCAAATATTCTTAGGCTAATATTCTCTGCAGTTCGAATATAGAACATAACACATTATGGCCACTAGATGGTGTCAATTATAGGAAATATGTATGCTGCTCAACTCCATAATGTGATATTTTCTAAACTCACATATTTGAACTGCAAAGAACCGACCTCGAGAACATTTGACTTTACAAGCATTTTCAAATAGACAAACATGCAATTTTTTTTTTTTTAAATAAACTCTTATGTCTCTAGGTATCTTGTGACTTTAGCCAGCAAAGACCAACCGCTCTTGGCCCTAGGCCTAGATGGTTTGGATCGTGACTCAGAATGTGTAACCAACTGCCAACTAACCTCTGTGTAATGCTACTAAACTGAAGTGCCACACCACTGCTGGAAGGTGCAGATGAGACTTTATACCAGTATGGGTCTGGGGGACAATCCAAACATTAGCCAAAGCTTTGGGGGGTCCAAAAACAACCCATTCATCAGGGTTTGAGATAGAAAACAATGCAATAGGACTGGGCGTTATCTGGACCTTTAGGCTACTTTCACACTCAGACCGCCTGAGCGTTAGCGGTAAAGCGCCGCTAGTTTTAGTGGCGCTTCACCGGTGCTGTGCGGGGTTAACAGCACCCGCAAAGCACCGCTGCCGAAGCACTTTGCAGGCGCTTCGGCAATGCTGCCCATTGATTTTAATGGGTAGGGCGGTTTGGAAACAGTGTATACACCGCTCGCGCACCGCCCCAAAGGTGCTGCTTGTGGGACTTTGCAGACCATCCCGCAAGCGCACCACCCCAGTGTGAAAGCACTCTGGCTTTCACACTGGGGTGGCATGAGAGGCGCTTTACAGGCGCTAATTATAGCGCTAAAGCGCTTGTAAAGCCCCTCAGTGTGAAAGGGGTCTTAATTGTATTACTTCCAGTGTAATTATCCACACAGGCCTTGTCAATAATAAATAAATATTAATAAATCAGCCACTAGTCATTTTCCACCTCTGTTAGCAGTACTCTTTAGTAGATTCAATCAGAATTAACATTTCTGCTATCCCCAGAATTTAATACACGCGTAATTTAGGAATGATTCACACAGGCTTCAGCTTGTATCAGAGCAGTATAAACATTAAGCTTTGACAAAGCATTTGCAGAGCTTTCAGCTCCAGTTTGTAAATGTTGAACACAGATTCTAATGGTAATTCTGATTGCAACTTTAACTACTTCAGCCCCGGAAGAATTTACCCCCTTCCTGACCAGAGCACTTTTTGCGATTCGGCCCTGCATCGCTTTAACTGACAATTGCGTGGCCGTGCCACGTGGCTCCCAAACAAAATCGACGTCCTTTTTTTCCCCACAAATAGAGCTTTCTTTTGGGGGTATTTGATCACCGCTGCGGTTTTTATTTTTTGCGCTATAAACAAAAAAAGAGCGACAATTTTGAAAAAAAAAACTCATTTTTTTTTTAACTTTTTGCTATAATAAATATCCCCCAAAAATATATAAAAAAACATTTTTTTTTCCTCAGTTTAGGCCGATATGTATTCTTCTACGTATTTTGGTAAAAAAAAAAAAAAAAATCGCAATAAGCGATTATTGATCGGTTTGCTCAAAAGTTATAGCTTACAAAATAGGGGATAGTTTTATGGCATTTTTATTAATTATTTTTTTTTTAAATGGCGGCGATCAGCGTTTTTTATCGTGACTGCGACATTATGGCGGACACATCGGACATTTTTGGGACCATTGTCATTTATACAGCAATCAGTGCCATACAAATGCACTGATTCCTGTGTAAATGACACTGGCAGTGAAGGGGTTAACCACTAGGTGGCAGTGTAGTGGTTAAGTGTGTCCTAGGGGCGCGTTTCTAACTGTGGGGGGAGGGGCTGTGTGACACATCACTGATCTCTGCTCCGATGACAGGGAGCAGAGATCAGTGACACTGTCACTAGGCAGAACGGGGAGATGCTTGTTTACATTAGCATCTCCCCGTTCTTTCTCTCCGCGGGTGTCCCCGCGGCGATCGAGCCCGCGGCCCGACTCACGGAGCTTGCCGCGGGCGCTCGCCTCTTAAAGGGGAACGTACAGGTCCACGATTCTGCCTGTACGAGTCCTTCTGCTGCAGTATATCTGCGTGAGGCGGTCAGCAAGCGGTTAAACAAGCTGCTAGCAGGCTTCAGCTCATCTTAAAGCTTGTTGAAAGCCTGAAGCCTGCTAGCAGCAGTGGTAATCAGCACTCCCATTAGGATTTGTGTTCAACATTTACAAACTGGAGTTGAATGGTGCTTTAAAAGCTTCAACAAAGCTTGCTGAGAGCTCTTTAAATGCTTTTTCAAAGCTTAATGTTCAAACTTCTGTTATACAAGCCGAAGCCCGTGTGAAACAGGCCTTAGTAATATTCGCTCTAGTATGACATATTTCTTCCATATGCAAACACAGTTGAAGTTACATCAATGATCGAATTTCCATATCAATGAGTAACTTGGTGGCTGATAAGAAGCACTTTCTTCCCTCATGCCTGAACCCGCTTCTTTCATTTATATTCTTTTTGTTAAAACGTCCCAGCAAAAGCAAAGTTCAACCTGCAATCTAAAGATATGTAAAAGCCGCCAAACACTACCTTTGCAGGCAAACAAACCTCCCCTGCAGCTTTTATTGATGGACATTTCGGAGTAGGGAGAAGAAAGAATTTCATGGGGAAAGTGTACTGAAGGAAGAGAAGTGGAACAGAAAAAAAAACGTATCCATCGTATCCATTAGAGCTGCATGATTAATCGTCAAGAATCGTTATCACGATTTTTTTCCCCGCTGCGATCTTGAAAAAAGTGTTTCATGATTGTTGCTATGTAAAGAATTCTCTCTGCTATTCTGAAGCCACAGCTGTCAAAAGAAAGGAAGAAAAAAAAAAAAAAAAAAACAACCAGCAGTCTGCCAAGAATCACAACATTCTTTAGCAGTGAACTTAACTAGAAACATTGTAACAATTTGTCAATGAAATAGACTTCTGTGTAAATGAGGAAAGTTTAACCACTTAAACACTAAGCCTTTTTCTGACATTTGTTGGTTTCAAGTTAAAATCATTTTTTTTTTTTTGCTAGAAAATTACTTAGAACCCCCAAACATTATATATTTTTTTTTGTAGAGACCCTAGAGAATAAAATGGTGGTTGTTGCAATTTTATGTCACACTGTATTTGCGCATCGGTCTTTCAAATGCAATTTTTTTTGGGAAAAATTAATTTAATGAATTAAAAAAACAAAAAACAAAAAAAACTAACCAGTAAAGTTAGCCCAATTCTTTGGGATAATGTGAAATATTTTACGTTGCGAGAATCGTGATCGTTTTATTCTAAGCAAAAAAATAGTGATTCTCATTTTGGTCAGAATCGTGCAGCTCTAGTATCCATGAATGAAAAAACTGTGCACAGGGATAGACAGATTATTTTTAGACGGGTGGCCAGACAATTTTACACCACGGTTTGTACTTTGATGGCACCAAAGTGAAACAAGCTTTTTTTTTTTACCTCCTTACACATGTTGGTAGTTCACTGAAGGCTAACATACATGAAGTTTTTTTTTTTTTTTTTGTTCAAGACTTTCCCAATAAACTTGAATGGAACAAGATCTCTGAGCAGAGGGAGTGGAGCTATCAGTCATTTATCCGTCCTCTAATCTTAGCTCTTGTTCCATTCATAGACGCTGTAGTAAGGCTTTAAAAAATAGGAGTTGGGTGGAAACGGTAGCTGGGTTCTCTTGATGAGAGCCTATGACAGCCCCTTAATTGAATTACTGTATTTATTGGTGTATAACACGCACTTTTCCCCCCTGAAAATAGGGGGCAAATCACGGGTTCGTGTTATACGCCGATAGTGTACCTCGAAGGGGAAAAGCGCCGCCGGAATTCACTGAGCCGTCATCTCCTGTATAATCGGCTCTGACCTCACACACACAGCCCCCTCTCCGCCACTGGCATTGGACCAGTGTTCTGTCAATCACAGGAGCTGGTCCAATGCCGATGGCGGAGGCAGGACTGTGTATGTGACTGCCGACTGAGAGCCAGGGGCAGACTAACCATTCGGGCACTGCCCGAGGGCTCCATGCCACTAAGGGGCCCCATCAGGGTTGTCAGCCTCAATAAAACCAGGGACAGTATGTAAAAATCCCAAGATTATAGCTGCCCCGCCTCTCCAGTACCTTTTCAGTGTGTGTGTGTGTGTGTGTGTGTGTATACTGTGTGTCTGTGTATGTATACTGTATGTGTGTGTATACAGTGTGGCCCCATAATCTCCTATTGCCTGGGGGACCCATAATCTTCTCCTACTGCCTGGGGGCCCCATAATCTCCTATTGCCCAGGGGCCCCATGAGTTGTCAGTCCGCCTCTGCCGAGAGCCGAGTAAACAGGAGATGACAGCTCGGTGATTTCCTGCATGAGAGATGGTGAAGCTGCAGATGGGCACAGATCAGGCTGCATTGAGGCTGCAGATGGGCACAGATCAGGCAACATTGATGGGCACTGACCATTATTTTGCTTCAAAGTGGTTTATTTTAAAGATTATCCACAGTCAGATCATGTCAACATGTTCAGATCATGTCCAAAATCTTAGGTCTACTTGACATGTTAATCACACAAACTGCAGCAGCATGTCTGCTTCGGAAGAGGGTGGACATATAAATTAGAATGATTTTTCAAACACATTTCCTCATGACATCAGAAATGGCAACCAAGAAATATATTCTTATAACCGTTTACAATCCAACTTCTCATTATGAGAGTGTAAAAATTGAAAGTATGTGTTTTTCTTCACAACAAAAGTCGCTCTAATCATACCTCTGTATATTTCATTCCTGTGCTTTCATAGCAACAAATCATGTTCTAATAAGGGAAGGTCCTTTGTGATTACCATTGTTCCCAGGGAATTCCAACATGACTTATGACCAGAAGTAAAAAACGCTGCTTTAGCCCTTCAGGTGCCCGTACAACAGGTTCCTTCTCCATTTTAGCACCCAGGGTGTCCCAAATCTGGAAACAATCTGGTACCTGGTGAATCAGCTTCAAAGGTTGAGAGCCTTGCCCTTCCACACGTTCTCACTATTGGCCTATCACGTTATGATGAAGCTATGCTCATGAGGGTAAGGCTAAAGCCCCATACACACTATTCGATTCTCTGCAGATTTTTGTCTTCCGATTTACCAAAACCATATAATATGAGGTCAAACCTTAAGAATTCCAATTTGTATGCAATCAGGCAGGCCCTTGCACTACATGGTTTTGGTAAATCTGAAGACAAAAATCTGCAGAAAATCTAATAGTGTGTATGGGGCCTTAGGAGGTGAGAGGGTTGGGGCCAGGCTCTTGACTAAGAAAGTTGGTGATATTTGCTCCTTAAGCCTCGTACACACAGTGCGATTGTTGGCAGGGGATTGTCTGTTGACAGACTGTTGCCCTAAAATCCTTTTGACAATTGTGTCCAACAAATGTTGAATGATAGGATAGTAAATTTTTGGGGACAATGGTTTGACGTCAGATTTTGGTATGGTCAGTACACAAATCCGTCACACAAAAGTCAAAAGTACAAACACGCTTGCTCGGAATCAATGCTCACCAAACGCAAAATTAGCAGAAGGGGCCCAAAGGGTGGCGCTCATACATGTCACATGAAAAGATATAATAAAATATTTACAAAAATGTGAGGGGTGTACTCACTTCTGTGAGATATATATATAACAGTCAAAATACTATATATATATTATTCTGACTGTGTGTTTAGCTGTGTTTTTTTTCAGTTGTGTGGGAGTTGTTATTCTGTTCCAAAACAATGATTACAGTAATTGTTGCATAACAAGGGTTTGTGGACTTTTTATTTGTGCCACATTTATTAATTTAATTTTAAAGAAGGCTCCTCAAACTACTCATCTGGACCAAAGTATGAAGGCAAATAACATACCCTATACTATGCCTCTGGTTACATGTATTATAAAAAAAAATGCATATTCAAAAAATGCTTTTGTCACCATCATATTTTCCATATTCTAGTGTAGAAAGAAACAGGGAGGAAATATCTGAGGTATTTGGATCTGAAAGGGGCACTGCCCCTCCATATTGAGAGTGACTGCCATAAATAAAACAATTACCATGAGCATACCTGTTCAGGTCAATATTCTAAAGAGATGGTAAGTACTTTCTGCTACCTTTTACAATTAAGTTTCATTTAACAAAAGGACACATTTTTGCTAGCAGCTAAAGAAAAATAGAGAAGTATCTGCACCGGATAAGAGACATGATATAACAAGATAGCGTCCATTTTAGAAAGTCTTAAATAAATGCTGATGGAATTAATCATCAAAGTATGTATTCCCAAGTTAAGTGGAATACTAGTCACTACATTCCCCATACATTTTATAGTGCATGTTACATACCTGAGTGATATGTCATTTCTCCTACACACTTTCCCAGGACAGGTGTACAGAAACAGAAAGGGTGTTTCAGCTATAGAGTTGCCGGACTGGTTGAATTCTGAGGAGATAATAATAATAATTATTATTATTATTATTATTAAGCATACATTTATCAATGTATATGAATAAAGTTATTTGGTGCTTTTCAAAAAATTTCTATTCATTTTGCTACTTTTGCTTAACCACTTCAGCCCCAGAAGGATTTACCCCCTTAATGACCGGCACTGCGTTACTTTAACTGACAATTGCGCGGTCGTGCAAGGTTGTACCCAAACAAAATTGATGTCCTTTTTTTCCCCACAAATAGAACTTTCTTTTGGTGGTATATGATCACCTCTGTGGTTTTTATTTTTTTGCTATAAAACATACCCAATAAAAATATGTAAAAAATCTAATTTCTTCATGAATTTAGGCCAATATGTATTCTGCCACATATTTTTGTTAAAAAAAAAATCCAAGTTAGCGTATATTGATTGGTTTGCGCAAAAGTTATCGCATCTACAAACTATGGGATATTTTTCTGGCATTTTTATTTTTACTAGTAATGGCGGCGACCAGCGATTTTTAGCGGGACTGCGACATTGCAGCGGACACTTTTTGGGGACCAGTGACACCAATACAGTGATCAGTGCTAAAATAATGTACTGTTACTGTATAAATGACACTGGCAGGGAAGGGGTTAACATCAGGGGCAATCAAAGGTTTAAGTGTACTCCTAGGGAATGCTTTCTAACTGTGTGGGGGATGGACTGACTAGAGGAAGAGAGAGATCAGTGTTCCTGATTAGCCGGAATCACAGATCTCTCTCTTCCTCTGTGACAGAACGGTTGCCGGACCCGCTAATTGGCTCTCCATGTGTCCAATCACAGCGGGAGCAGGTTGCAGGCGGGGCGCATGCCCCAGACTCGGAAGTTGCAAATAACGTACAGGTATGCAGTAAATGTGCGGTGGGCGGTCTGGAACTGGTTAAAGAATTGGATGTTCATGGTCAGATTTAAACTGGTATAGGATACATTTTAAATCACATCTGGTAATCCTTCTGTATAATAATGTACACCGCCCCTAAAGCGCCCCTGTCATTGAAATCAATGGGCAGCGCCGCCAAAGCGCCTGCAAAACGCCTCGGCGGCACTGCTGGGGGTTAAAAGTTGCTAGCAGGGGTTAAAAGCACCCCGCTAGCAGGTGAAAAGCACCGCTATAACTAGCGGCGCTTTACCACCGACGCCCCTGCGCCTCAGTGTGAAAGTGCCCTAATTGCAAAATCGTTGCGGCCATCCTTATTGTTAAC
This sequence comes from Aquarana catesbeiana, assembly GCF_042186555.1. Lineage (NCBI taxonomy): Eukaryota > Metazoa > Chordata > Amphibia > Anura > Ranidae > Aquarana > Aquarana catesbeiana. Next base: position 145,547,525 of record NC_133326.1, read on the forward strand.
AGCATTCCCACTTAAAATATAGATTTTAAAAAAGGGTTCACCTACATGTCCACAACAGTTTTTGTAAACTGAATTTCATTTTGAAGAAACTAGATTGCAAGTGATGTTTTTTTAATCCATCTTTCTTTTATTTCAAGGCAAGAACACTCTGGGGTTGAACAAGCTGAAGAGTGCAAAATGTGATGCAGCTGCGTATGGTAGCCAATAAGCTTCTAACGTCAGCTTGTTCAATTAAGCTTTAAAAAAAAAAAAAAAAAAAAACTCTGGAAGCTCATTGGTGTCTATGCGGAGCTGCACCAGATTTTGCTCTCTCCAATTTTTGTATACTACAATCACATCTCCACAGCAATCATTACAATTGTAAGATCTTTCTTAACCTGCTGTTAGATTAAATACCTTTTCTAGAATGATCAGCAAGCATTCCCTCTACAGTTACTATTTAGAACTCATATAATTTATTTAGCAAGTTAAATAAAATAAGGTAAGGGTAGTGGTAGCGATATTTAAGCTATACGAATACACTACAGGAAAACATTACCATTATTATTATTATACAGGATTTATATAGTGCCAACAGTTTGCGCATTACTACTACAAGTCTACAATAAATAACAAGTTACTTATGAATCTAGGAAAAAAATCAGTACAAGATTTGGATGACCTGACTACTTCAGTAACTAATTTCACGAAAAGTACATTTCAATATTCTATACACCTTTAAGTATAACAATCAGCAAATAATCTCAAACAGCTCAAAATTCATTATCAAACCATCTATGTGCACTTAAAAATATGGCACTAAATTACTGCATCTCTTACCACAAACTGTAAACACCACCATCACCAACCAAGAAAGATCTTCTGCCATCTCACGCACTTGAAACAAAGTGTGCTGCACACTGAGCATGCTCTATTGTGGTGAAAAGCGTCATCTAGACACTGCCTTGATGCACCAATACAGTCTGAATTACTCATGCTCTACAAATTACTTCAATTAGATTGTATGTAAGAACAAATTAGAAGCATACAGTTCACAATCATTTTATTTTTTATTTCAGGTACTTATATAGTGCCGTCAATTTACGCAGCGCTTTTACATATATTCTTATACATATTTTATAAATAAAATAAACAGCCCTGATACATAAATAAAAATATATACTTATATGTATAGTTTAGGTTTAATTTACGAGTCATAGTAAAATTCCTCCAAAAACCCCATTGAGTCACTTGCTCACTAAGAAATTACTGTAACTGACCATTGGGTAGTATAGCCAAGCAAATATCATAGAAAATCATATTATTCGACGGCAGGCCATACATGAGTCAGGTTTTTGTTATTCAACCGGCCCGTTTTCCCCATCCACACACCCAAGGTAGATGAGGGAATCCTCCTGCTATTGTATTCCGATAGGGAGACATTCCCACCATCAGAACACGCTGATCAGGCTATAGCTGGTAGTGCTAATTGAGTGGCAAAAATGAGACAGGGTGGTTGCAGGGAGATCGCCTTCTGTACAACCACAGTGCCCATACATGGATCAAAATTCGGTCAGTCCCTGCTGAACTGGCCAAATTTTGATCCATGTATGGCCAGCATAACGCCTGAGAATGCTAAACTGTGGACCAAATCCTGGGAACTGAAAACAAAACTGGAACGTCCACTTGATGTGGAGTATGCCCTAGAAAGACACTACTTTCCACAAAAAAAACAAACTGATTGTAAACTTATATTCACAGTCATGTGCTTAAACCAGTCCTTCCGAATCTTTTTCAGTCAAGGCACCCTTTAAAATTGTGCACAAATCTTGAGGCACCCCATTCTAAAATATATAAAAAAAAAAAAAAAAAAGAAACTAATAGTTTTACAGAACGCAGCAGCATCCACACACATGTAGGACACCCAACGTTCGAGGCAATTTATTCTTCCAAAGCAAAACACACTTTTGCACACTGGTACTGACTAGTATTCCAATGTTTCTCCTCTCCCCCACTCAGCTCATGTGACCTCAGTGCTGATGGAGAGGGTCAGGGGAGGGCAAACAAGGATGCTGTGCAGGCGCCCAATGTCCTACTTATCAACCAATGACATTGGTTGTTACGACGCCGGCAGCTAACTAAAAGGCAGGCTTGATCCACCCACGGACTTGTATACAATTTTTGGGCAATTATCAGGCATTTTGCCAAGCCACACCTGAAGGAACCCTAGTTGAAAGAGACTAACTTAAACTAAAAACATATTTTTAAGGAAAGTAATTGACGTAAGTTACAGAAAAAATCATAGGTGTATGGGAAGTTAACAATATTATCATGTCACTATGACCTGTAGCTGATTACGATATGGCTCAACGTGACCTACCCAGTTCCACTCATGACATGTTGTAAAGTTATCCAAAGTTATCAAAACTGCCATAAAAGTTATGGATTCCAGCTACTTGCTATCTATCCATGTGAATGAATACAGTAATTGCTGGTGTTTTACACACTATTATGCTGGGTACTCCGAGTAAAATAAGGGGCTGTTTCAGAATAACTTAACATAAAAAACTGAATCTTAAGAACTGGCATCTAGATCTTTTACAAGGCTAATCACACAACTTGGCTTCAACTACTCCTCCTACTCAATATTAAAAAGAAGCATGTAGTTCAATCCTTCCACAGTAGATTGCCGTAAATCCCATATGCCAGTTGCTGAAACCAAGATTTAATTTACCTGCATAGGAAGATGGAGAAGCAATATAAAATATAACAGCAGTAGGAATAATGCTTTACCTCTTAAATAACACCCTTAGAGCCTAACTCTAGCTTTGTTATCAATAGTTTTAAATTATTTGCTTAGGCCAAGCTGACCCAAATGAACCATTTTATTTACTATGAGACGCTGATGCTGTCAGTGGTGCATAAACTGTGTGAAGTATTAGCTACATGAAGAATACGTACAGCGCTGCGTTCTGGCAGTGGTACAGGGACTTTTCATCCATTTCCAGGAATAAAATCGAGCTGGGCTGAGCAGTGCTCAGCCACACACAGGAAACTATATATTTTTATCAATGAATACAAGGCTTCCTCAGATTAGCTGAGGTAGAGAGGCAGGCAGATAATGTCCCATGTCTCATCTCCATCTCACCTCAACTATTCTAGGTAGGGACCTGAAAGATTTTTCACAGGGCAAAGTCTTGGTTAGCTATGATTTCCCCCCTGAAAAAATAAATTAACCAAAGTTAAACACAGACTTGAGGTGCCATTTTTGGCCTGATTTCATGATGATGACAATCTCATGTCTATGGGATAGACAAGATCCACAAGTCAAACAGGAGTCTAAGTAATCACTGATCAAAAACATTGGAAAACCAATCACCCCTGCATCCTCTGGGTTGTGTGGCTTCAGCAAAGTTGGCCTGTGTTGCCCTCCTGCCCCCTTTTCATGGACAAGCCAAATGTTCTGCTTATGGTGCACTCTGCCTTCACAGGTACTACAAGGCAGACAGAATAAATCTGGACAACTAAACTCCTAGGACTATGGCCTGCTTAGCCAAACTCTTGACTGCGCCAACTACAAATTAGTAACATTGAAAATGGCTTGGGGGGGGGGGGGGGGGGGTTGTGGAGTAACCAGATTTCCTCTTTCTTTGGAAGGACGAGGTAGAAGTAAAAACATGCCAAAAACAGCTTACTTACTGTTTTATGAATGTAAACCCACAACTAATGTGCTCCTCTATTCAGATATATTAGGTAACAGAGTTGCAAGGGAAGTCAGGAACTGGAAAAATTCATCATGATGTGATTATCATTGGCTTAAATGGTGAAAGACTGAACAGCTGTATATCATCAATGCTTTATTTAAGCCATCAGTGTGGGTTTAGGATTTTTACAGTTATGCCAACACAGAGGTTCGATATCTATCCATAGATGTACAGGAACTTTATTTCAATGCTTAAACATATAAAATCAGTTGCTAGGGAATACAGATACAAAAATGCTAGATGCCAAAAGAATAAGCACAAAAACCCACAAGTGGCTCTAACCTCTCTGCACCAAAATGTAAATCTAGCTATATGGCTTTAATTTTCTTTGTGCTTTTTGCAATATACAGTGGGGCAAAAAAGTATTTAGTCAGCCACCAATTGTGCAAGTTCTCCCACTTAAAAAGATGAGAGAGGCTTGTCATTGTCATCATAAGTATACCTCAACTATGATAGACAAAATGTGGAAATAAATCCAGACAATAACATTGTCTGATTTTTGAAAGAATTCATTTGCAAATTATGGTGGAAAATAAGTATTTGGTCAGCTACAAACAAGCAAGATTTCTGTCTCTCACAGACCTGTATTTTCTTCTTTAAGAGGCTCCTCTGTCCTCCACTCATTACCTGTATTAATGGCACCTGTTTGAACTTGTTATCAGTATAAAAGACACCTGTCCACAACCTCAAACATTCACTCTCCAAACTCCACTATGGTGAAGACCAAAGAGCTGTCGAAGGACACCAGAAACAAAATTGTAGACCTGCACCAGGCTGGGAAGACTGAATCTGCAATAGGCAAGCAGCTTGGTGTGAAGAAATCAACTGTGGGAGCTATAATTAGAAAATGGAAGACATACATGACCACTGATAATCTCCCTCGATCTGGGGCTCCACGCAAGATCTCACCCGTGGGGTCAAAATGATCAAAAGAACGGCGAGCAGAAATCCCAGAACCACACGGGGGGACCTAGTGAATGACCTGCAGAGAGCTGGGACCAATGTAACAAAGGCTACCATCAGTAACACACTACGCCACCAAGGACTCAGATCCTGCAGTGCCAGACGTGTCCCCCTGCTTAAGCCAGTACATGTCCGGGCCCGTCTGAGGTTTGCTAGAGAGCATTTGGATGATCCAGAAGAGGATTGGGAGAATGTCATATGGTCAGATGAAACCAAAGTAGAACTGTTTGGTAGAAACACATCTCGTCGTGTTTGGAGGAGAGAGAATTCTAAGTTGCAACCAAAGAACACCATACCTACTGTGAAGCATGCGGGTGGCATCATGCTTGGGGGCTGTTTCTCTGCAAAGGGAACAGGACGACTGATCCATGTACATGAAAGAATGAATGGGGCCATGTATCGTGAGATTTTTAGTGCAAACCTCCTCCCATCAGCAAGGGCATTGAAGATGAAAGGTGGCTGGGTCTTTCAGCATGACATTGATCCCAAACACACCGCTCGGGCAACGAAGGAGTGACTTCGTAAGAAGCATTTCAAGGTCCTGGAGTGGCCTAGCCAGTCTCCAGATCTCAACCCCATAGAAAACCTTTGGAGTGAGTTGAAAGTCTGTGTTGCCCAGCGACAGCCCCAAAACATCACAGCACTAGAGGAGATCTGCATGAAGGAATGGGCCAACATACCAGCAACAGTGTGTGACAACCTTGTGAAGACTTACAGAAAACGTTTGACCTGTCATTGCCAACAAAGGATATATAACAAAGTATTAAGATGAACTTTTAATATTGACCAAATACTTATTTTCCACCATAATTTGCAAATAAATTCTTTCAAAAATCAATGTGACTGTTTGGATTTGTTTCCACATTTTGTCTCTCATAGCTGAGGTATACCTATGATGACAATTACAGGCCTCTCTCATCTTTTTAAGTGGGAAAACTTGCACAATTGGTGCCTGACTAAATACTTTTTTGCCCCACTGTAATCAATTTTTTTAAATTTAGGATGTTATGCAGAGGTTTTCAGCGACAAATACTAATAGTACTAGAGCAAACTGCATGTAAATTGTGTTTGCTTCTGCCTGAAGAGCTCAAGTCTCAGCAACCAGAGGTCCCTTCTGTGTAGGCGTCAATAGATTTCCCACTGATGTCACTGGTGCCAACACGGGTAGCTACAGCATACCCAGCAAAGTGGTACCTCTAGAGGAACTATATGGCATGGATTATAAGCTTGCAGGGGCAGGTGTGATTTGGCGCACACCCTAGAACCAACACTAACTGAATTCTTTAAAGCAGTTAAATGTTTTAGACTACTGTGAACTGAAACTGTCTAGCATAAATTTGGAAATTAGCCTAGTACTATTTGGACATGAAATGAGTCAAATGGAAGTTTTCTTGGTATTCATTTGACTGCCTATGAGGTTAGATGTGTTGCTTGAGATGCTATTAAAAAGGTACAAAAATAGCACTTAACGTCCACCATATCTAAAAATTGAACCTTTTGCTAATAAAAGCTAATGTCCATTTACTATTTGCCTAGTTTGAATTTGCATACATGCTCATGGCACAATCCATAAAATGTCAAATTATTCCTGAATATATTTTCTTTGACAGGCTGTGTTCTGTGCTTGATAACTGCTTAACCTGGCATGTACACTTGTGAGACTACCTGGGACACATTTTCTTTGTGCTGTTTTACCATAGGTCACAGTCTGATTGCAAAATGGATTCCTAAGGGAACACATGTATGTTAAAGGGCTCATGAACACTAAAGCATGTGACAGCAGAGTGCAAGTCAAGTTGTAGTCAATAATTCATAGATCTTTTTATACATATTAGAATGTCATCTAGATAAACCTTTCATCATGAAAAACTTACAACAGGGTGTGTAGGGTTGCCACCTTTTGAGTGTAACAAAACCAAACAAGTGTAAGCAGAAATATCAATGGCTCTGACTTACCACTGCAACAGTGGGTATGGCTTAACAAAGGGGAGATTGGCTAAATATAGTTTAAACTGCATGGCTTGCTCACGGTGATTAGCAATATAGGGACCATTTAAGAAAAACACCTATATCTTAAAGTGATACTAAACAAGCACTGTTTAATTTACAATGTCCCTTCTATTTCTGTATATGGATGATGGCACTGTAATTATTTTAATAAAATAAAAAACATCGAAATACCTATTTCCCAATCGATATACAGCTGGTGGAGATAGACAGCAGCAGGATCAACAAGGTTTTTGGCAGGATACAGAAAATGCATCTCATAGTGACTGGATGAGAATGAACAGCATGTAATACACCATGTATGCATAGTTTTTTTGTGATGTGGGTTTAGTGACACTTTAAACAACCTTGTTACTTACACAAAGTTGATGAATAAACCTGTAAAAAAAATAATAAAGTAAATACCTACATCTGGTGCTTGCCCTGCTGAACACTGGTTCATTGTAAAGAAATACTTTTCTGAAGTAGTTTCCGAAAGTTCTAATCTTATGTGTCACCTACTACATTTAGTAGTTTCTCCAGCCAACCTCCGCATCATTACAGGTAAAGGTAGTGGCATGGTGACAGTTGAAGAAACCACTGAACGCAGTGCAGGACACAAGACACTTCCTTTACAATGAAGTGGTGTTCAGCAGTGTGGACAGAAGCATATAAGTATTTTACATTACAGATAAAGCTTTGTTCACCAACTCTATAACTTATACACTTAAAAAAAAAAAAAAAAAATTGTTTAGGTATGTGAAAATATCTGTTACTTCTGAGACAAGAGGAATGCAAAGGCTGACGCTCCCTCTGCATTCCTCTTCCCGTTGCTTGTCTCAGGAAAGTGATCACAGCAGAGACAAGCTGTAGCTATCAACCATCGCCTTCAACATTGTTGTTGGATCTGACATGGCAGGAAGGGGCAGGTCGGTACTCATAACTAGGCTTAGAAAGCACTTAGAAACATGGGGCAAAAAATACATGTAGTTTGTCTCATAGTGGACACAATGGTAAACAAAATTATGCTAGAGGTACTTTTAACAGATCGTATCCGATTTAATGGGTTGAATGGGAAAAACTACATTCTTCTGTAGTAGCCTTAAAATCTGTTTCTTGAGAGTTCATTATAGAACACAGGATTCAGTTATTCAGAGACAATTCTGGTGTCCAAAAGCAGTCTGAGGGGTTCACAATACCAACTACAAGGCACTTATAACAAAAACAATAGGACTGGGGGCAGCCAGCAGTTCAAAGAGCTGCCTGAAGGACTTAACGCCTGTGGCTGGCATCAGATGAGGCCAGAACATTCATCTGGTAAAACTTAGAGAACAATTAAACACAAGACCAGCTTCCAGCTTTTCAAATCTGGGAAACACTTGTCTGATACGGTAAAAACCCAAGAAGCACTCAGAGACACAATAGATTGGGGGAACCCGTCCTTAAGAACATAAGCCTCTATGATGATTTGTCATCGTGAAATGTTGGAACGATAGCCGGTTCTCCTTTGGGGAGGACTATCAGGAACGACACAAAGAGTCAATTTTTTATAATGGAAGCAGTGGCTGAAAGGTAAACCTGCCTATATATCTGCCAGGCATTGAGTGAAAATTTCCTTTTGATGTACAGGAGATGAAGGCACAATGTCCCAGTTAAAGTAAAACCACCTTAGGAAGAAAGAGAGCTCTAGGCCTCCATGCCACTTTACCTTGTGCAAGACCAGAAAGGGTTCCTTACAGGACAAGGCTGTCAGTTCAGACACAAGGCTCACAGAGGGGATGGCAACAAAAAAAGCAACTTTGTGGTTAAAGTGATTGTAAGGGTTCGTTTTTTTTTAAAACAACAAAAATGTCATACTTACCTCCACTGTGCAGCTCGTTTGGCCCCGAACATCCTCTTCTGGGGTCGGCAGCTCTCACAGCTCCTCCACACATCAGAAAACCCCCTAGGAGAAACGATCTCCCGAGGGGGTTACCTTGCGGACGCGCTCCTGAGTCCAGTATTCGCGCCCATAGCAGCCGAATGTATGACTCGGCCACGCCCCCCGATCACTGGATTTGATTGACAGCAGAGGGAGCCAATGGCTGCGCTGCTATCAATCTATCCAATCAAGAGCCGGAACCCCGGGCAGAGGGACAGTGCGTCCCCGGATGGACAAGTTCCAGGGCTCAGGTAAGTAAAACAGGGGGATGACCATTAACACTGATCAGTTTTTGATTCACTTTTGGGGTTTAAAAAGCTGAACAAAAATGTATTACTCTAAATCCTATGGAACTCTTCACCCCAATGTGCTGTGGGTGTGGTGCCTTTTTAAACATCCTGCATGTTGCATTTTTGGTGCGCACCAAGAGCAAACCTCCCAATTGAAATGAATGGAAAAAGTTTAAAAAATGCATCAAAAATGTTTTTGGTGCTCTTTTTAAGTCACGTGTCCATGTTCCACAGGTGCATGGATGGAGTCAAACAAATAGAAAACGCGCTAAAAAGACACATACATTTTTATTGTGTTTTTTTTTCTACATGGAGCAGTGTGAAAAGTATAAAAGGGAATATCCCTAGTAGGCTGAAAAGGCAGCCTTTAAAGTTATTGTAAAGGCTCGTTAAAAAACAAACAAAAAAAACATACTTACCTCCTCTGTGCAGTTGGTTTTGCACAGAGCAGCCCAGATCCTCCTCTTCTCAGGTCCCTCTTGGCTGCTCCTGGCCCCTCCCTCCTATCGAGTGCCTCCCCCCCCAGTGTCAGCAGCTTCCTAGGGGGGCACTAGAGCTGAGTCAAAGCTCTTTGTGTCCATTCAGACACGGAGCCTCGGCCATGCCCCATCCCCCTGATTGGCTGACTGATTTTGATTGACAGCCACCGAAGCCAATGGCACAGCTGCTGTGTCTCAGCCAATCAGGAGGAGTGTCCTGGACAGCTTAGACATTCATGGACATTGCTGGAGAAAGATGGGGCTCAGGTAAGTATTAATGGGTGCTGGGGAGGCTGCTACACACAGAAGACTTATCTTAATGCATTAGGATAAAAAACCTTCTGCCTTTACAACTCCTTTAAAGAGCTGAGAAAAAATACAAACTAAAATACCATTTCACTGGTGGCTGTGCAGGAGGAGCTAAATGAAAGACAATCTTTAGAATAAAATGACAAGAGCCAGGATGTGCCCCTCAATGGTACTCAGGGCCAAATGCTGATACAGGCTTAGGCTGGGTTCACACTAGTCTGATGTGAATTGCAGCTCCGGTTTCCCTGCGAAGATAAAAATGATTCATTCAGCGGTTCCTCTACATTGTGGCTGCGGATCAGCGGACCTGGGAGGGGTGTAGTGAGGAGGGGGAAAGCATTTGTGTTCAGAACGGAACACATCTGAGAATCAGATGCGTTCTCATTGAAGCTTAGGTGCCTGCAATTCGCACTGCACTGCCTAGAAAACACACTCATTTTTTGTGCAATGCGGAGTGCGAAAGCAACGCATATATGTGAACCAGACCCATTGAAAAGAAGATATTTTCAAATGTTCTGCGAATTGGATGCGATGTAAGCCGCATCCAATTCACATATGTGTAAACCCAGCCTTATTGTAAAAAGGTTAGGATTCTTCCCAAGGAGTATATCCTGGGGAGAAAGCTTTCCTAACAGCAGGCGAAGTGAGCCTTCCATGTCAATGGTAGATCTTGCATGAGTTAGACTTCCTAACTTTTATCTGTGCAGGAATTACCAAATCAGAGAGACCCGTCTATGAAGACTTAGGCTTCAACAACCATGTCAATAAAGCCAAGCGACCGAAAGGCAGGGTGGTAAACTGCTCCTTTGGACAAGAGATCCAGTCAATCAGGAAGGACCCACAAGATGTCTTCCCAAAGATTGATTAGGTCAGAGTAGCACATCCACCTGGGTATGAGGATTGCTCTGCATCTTAATCTTGCAGAGTAGACAAGGAAGGAGTTTCAGAGTAGGGCAGGCATAGATCATACTGTACTGATCCCACAGAACCATCAGAGTATTCCCTGCTTTTACCAGAGAATCCCTGCATCTGGTTACAAACCTGTTACTTGCTTTCTAACCTAAAAGTTAGCAGGTCAACAACTGGCATCCCACACCTTGCACACAGAACAGCTATTCAAATGCAGACAAAAAACTAGTTTAAGACTACTATAGTTTTACTTTACATGCACTTTTATGAAAGCATTTTCTGGAAAAATGCATAGATACCAAAGGGCCCTAAGGTCACTTGGAGGAACTAAACAAAGAACGTGTACATGCTATAGAGCAACTAGTCCAATGTTACTAGTCCTTATTTAAAGTAGGACGAAACTCTCTCAATGAACATTACCGATTTGTAATCATTATGATGCTAGTATTAGTAAATATACAGGAAAGGACATGACATTTTAGCTTGTTTTTATTTTCTTCTTCTTTTTTTTTTTTACATTTCTTCAGTTACTTCCTGGTTTCTGGCCTAGGTCGTAATGATGTCATACATCCCATGAGTCTTCATGGGCATTTTTTTTCATTCATCTGGAGGAGGAGGGGCTTTCTCAGCTTAACAGCTTTTGTGGATTTTATAAATACAGCTGTTCTGTGAGGCCCTCGGAGGTTTGTTAGAGAATCTTAGTGCTCAAATAGCACCATGAAGGCCAAGGGACACACCAGACAGATCAAGGATAAAGCTGTGGAGAAGTTTAAAGCAGGGTTAGGTTATAAAAAAAAATACCAAGCTTTAAACATCTCAGGGAGCACTGTTCAATCCATCATCTGAAAATGGAAAGAGTATGGCACAACTGCAAACCTACCAAAACATGGCCATCCACCTAAACTGACAGGCTGGGCAAGGAAAGCATTAATCAAAGAAGCAGCCAAGAGGCCCATGGTAACTCTGGAGGAGCTGAAGAGACCCACAGTTCAGATGGGAAGATCTGTCCACAGGACAACTATTAGTCGTGCTCTCCACAAATCTGGCCTTTATGGAAGAGTGGCAAGAAGAAAGCCATTGTTGAAAAAAAGCCATAAGAAGTTCCGTTTGCAGTTGGCAGGAAGCCATGTGGGGGACACAGCAAACATATGGAAGAAGGTGCTCTGGTCAGATGAGACCAAAATTTAACTTTTTGGCCTAAAAGCAAAACGCTATGTGTGGCAGAAAAATTACACTGCATATAAAACTGAACACACCATCCCCACCATGAAACATGGTGGTGGCAGCATCATGTTGTGGGGATGCTTTTCTTCAGCAGGGACATGGAAAATGGATGGAGCCAAATACAGGGCAATCTTAGAAGAAAACCTATTAGAGTCTGCAAAAGACTTGAGACTGGGGCAGAGGTTCACCTTCCGGCAGGACAATGACTCTAAACATACAGCCAGAGCTACAATGGAATGGTTTGGATCAAAGCATATTCATGTGTTAGAATGGCCCAGTCAATGTCCAGACCTAAATCCAATTGAGAATCTGTGGCAAGACTTTAAAATTGCTGTTCACGGATGCTTTCCATTCAATCCGACAGAGCTTGAGCTATTTTGCAAGGAAGAATGGGCAAAAAATGTCACTCAATAGATTTGCAAAGCTGGTAGAGACATCCCCAAAAAGACTTGCAGCTGTAATGGCAGTGAAAGGTGGTCCTACAAAGTATTGACTCAGGGGGACTTAATATAAATGCATGCCCCACTTTTCAGATATTTATTTGTAAAAAATTCTGAAAACCATTTATCATTTTCCTTCCACTTCACAATTATGTGCCACTTTATGTTGGTCTATCACATAAAATCCCAATAAAATACATTTACATTTTTGGTTGTAACATAACAAAATGTGGAACATTTAAAGTGGAATGAATACTTTTTCAAGGCACTGTAAATGCTACATGAATCTTCCCTTACTAAAGATGGCCGCAGCTAGAAATGCTAGGGGTGTGTTGATTTCTCACTAAAATAAAGCCATACATGGATGGATGAGTTTGCTCTGAATATTAAAAATGAGCTTTGTGGTGCTCAGATACAGTTCTACGTTAAGGTTATTCAAAATTTAATTTCACTGAAAAAAAAAAATTCCCCTAGGTTTCAAATGAGATGTACAATCTATGGGTAACTCAGTACAAACTCAAATTATAACCGATAATGCTGTAGTTTAAGTGTGCTGTCATGGAGGGATTTTTGGTGGTTTTTAGATAATAAGGGAATGACTAAACCTTGTGTCCTACAATGAGGAACAAACTCTTCTTATGTATGCTTTAAAGCAGTGGTCATCAACCCTGTCCTCAGGGCCCACTAACAGGCCAGGTTTTATGTATTACCTTGGGGAGATGCAGACTAGAATACTGCAATCACTGAGCAGCAAATGATATCACCTGTGATGTATTTCAGTTATCTTGCAAACCTGGCCTTTTAGTGGGCCCTGAGGACAGGGTTGATGACCACTGCTTTAAAGTGATTGTAAAGTCTCATTTTATTTTCTATAAAAATATAACAAACATGTTACTTACCTGCTCTGTTGCAGTAGATTTGCACAGATCCACCTCTTCTTGGGTCTCTCTTCTATGATCCTGGCTCCTCCCTTCTGTTCAGTGCCCCCGAAAGCAAGCAGCTTGCTATGGAGGCATCCAAGCTGAGTCACAGCTCCCTGTGTTCATTCAGACATGGAACCCCAGCCCGCCCCCCTTTCTCCCGATTGGCTACCTGACTTTTATTGACAGCAGCCAATGGCGCCGCTACTGTGTCTCAGCCAACCAGGAGGGAGAATCTCAGATGGCTGAGACACTCATGAACATTGCTGGACAGAGGGACCTCCGGCAAGTATTAGGGGGGCTGAAGGGGCTGCTGCACACACAAGGCTTTTTATTTTAATGTATAGAATGCATTAAGATAAAAAACCTTCTGCCTTTACAATTCATTTAAGTAATTTTGTGTAAATAACTTTTCTGAAGTGGCAAATCTGTACTATTCTGAGCAGTTTATAGCGGTTCAATTTACACTAATATATGCAAACATCTAAATCACATAAAAATATATATTTTCCAATAATAAATACATAAATTAAATCTTTAAATACTTCTCAACAAACAATAAAGCTACTCGGCAACACAAAGTTTTCATGAAAAAAATGGAACACACTAGTTTTGCTTTCACTTTGAAAGGAGAGAACCTTAAATGCTTTCTACTCGCAGTGAATACAGATTTTTTATATTTTTTTACAGGTTCATCTATACAGCATTTGTTTACAACGCAAAAAATGGTACTTTATTAAAAAAAAAGTTGCCATCATTAAGCCATTATAAATGTTCGTTACCTTAAGATCTACTATCAGAGATACCATCGATTGTAACATAATAGTTTCCTGATAGAAGGAAATAACTTTTGCAAATACCACAATCTCTAGAAAAAAATAAACCAAACTAGCATAAACGTAAATGCAACTGTTCTTGGACTGAAACATGCTCCTTCACATAGTACAACTTCAATTGTTACATTGAAAATACAAAAAACAAATATACAGCACACCAATCAATACAATTAAATAATGCATATAACAGGGTATCTCAACATGGGTTCCATGAAAACCTAAGGTTCCTCCAGAGGTTGCTAGGGGTTCCTTGAGCAACGAGAAATTCCTGCCTCTCAGATAAGTTCACACTGACACCCGTTAACATTTTTAACTATCTGTAAAGGGACTTCTCCCCAATGACCACAAGTGTAAGGAGCTTTCTTCCCACTATCACACTAATGTATTATGAGTTGCAGATATAGTAAAAGACTCTTGGCGAGTTTTGGTCACGCTATTTCAGGTCCCTTTGGTTGTTGCGTGCTGGACGGTGGAACGCACGCCAGGTACGAGGGTGAGCCGCGAGGCACCATCTGATCACCCGACATGCTAACAGCCCCAGTGCCGGGCTAAGGCACCAGTAATGTAAGCAGCCATTTGGCATTTGTATTTTACCACTTTTTAAATAAACAGGATTACGCTATTGGTTCCCATTATATTTTTTACATATCCCATCTATAATCTTTGCGGAGGAGGGGTTTTTGCATCTACAGTCTTCTCCATTGCTGCAAGCATTATCTTGCTAAAGTGCATTTGACCTGCTTTTTAATTAAAGGGGTCATCACCTTCTGGTAAGCAGAATCTACTTATGGAGCACGTTGGGTGTATTTCTCTCAGTTGGTGAAGGAATATCCACTATTTTTATTGCCTAGAAGAATTCAACACAGAAGAGATATTTGTGTTTGGGACTTTGATGGCCTTTTGGTTCATTCATCGTTTCACTATTTGTGTTTATCACTGTTTATGCATATTTACCTATGGACCTTTGCACTTTATTTTGTAATTTAATGTAGCTGTTTGAGGTATCTGAACACTCATTCTTTGCACAGTTCAATTACAATTTATCATTGGAGCGCCCTCTACACCCAACTTCACTAGTATTCTCAATTCATTGAATATCTTTTTATATCCCTCTTCCTGTTTTATACAGTTCAACTACCTTTTCCCGCAGATCCTTTGACAATTCTTTTGTTTTCTCTATGACTCAGAATCCAGAAACGTCAGTGCAGCACTGGATGAAAGATGCAAGGGTATGTCAGGAGTCCAGAAACTCAAACTCATATACACACACACACTAATTACAAGCAAACCGATCACAGGTGAGGATGGTTACCTTTTATAGCCATTCAAACCCCTTTGTGTCAACTTGTGTGCATGTCAGGACAAAATCACCAGGGTATGTAAATGTATGAGCCCAACTGTGCTATATTCTTTGCAGTGTCCTTTGTTTAAAAGGTGACTATAAAATTTGGGGAAAATTGTATAGTTTTTTGAATTTTCAACAACTTTAAAATTTGTGTATAATAAACACACATATATATATATCTATATCTAGATATATATATCTAGATATATATATCTAGATATATATATCTAGATATATATATATATATATATATATATATATATATATATATATATATATATATATATATATATATATATCTCTATATCTATATATATATATATATATATATATATACCCACTACAGGCTGCACCCACGACACTAGTGTATTGTGTTTTTTTTTTTTTTTTTTTTACACAAAGCACAGCAGTTGCCTCTTCTATTGTGATTTTTTTTTAGCTTGCTGAAATTCTATCTGGAGCAAACAGTGCAGGGAAGAAGGAGAACGATCACTGCTCTGACTTATCCAGCTGTGTGCATCATCTTAGCTTCTATAAACAGGTATTTTTTTATTTGTAAAACAGTAAAGCTTGGTAATCACGTGGAACTTAACCACCTACTGGCTAGAAATAGTAAATATGACATTTGCATATGCAATATTTAATATTTACCTGACCCAAAATGTAAAGAATTAAAAAATTGTACTGAACATAATAAATTAGTATAAAGACACTTTGACACATTAAAATAAACAGTTTTGGAAATCAAAATTCTCTTTTTTCAAATCATCTCAACAAAAAAACATCTTACTCACAACTTTCTATGTCCAAAAATCAAGTTGTTCCCATTATGTGGAATTACAAGAAATGTAAAAATATTCTGTTCACATCTATAAACTTCTGTTACGTATATCTGCAGTGGTGATGGTTATTATGACAAAAACAAACCTTTCCATTATCCAGTAGTATAAGGTTTAAGTGCAGTTTTATTGTGTGCTAAAAATGCCCAAGAGCCAATAGTGTTTAGATTTATGGTATTATCACTTTCTGCCCTTGTGATGCCAGCTCAAAAAATAGGGTTGGCTGGGAGTGGAAAAAAAAAAAAAAAAAAAGATTGGGGGGAATTGTATTTTCTGACGCCGCAACTGCTGATCGACAAAAGTTTTCTTGTTTGGCCACTACAGAACTGCTGAACCAGCCACATTTCAATCCATTTATTGCCAGCTTAAACACTTTCTGTTAAGATTTGAAAATAAAATTTAAGATGCTAACTTTTAACATTGACAAACTATTATTAATCTAATAAAAGTAAATTTTTGTATTCACATTAAGATAGTAAAAACAGAAGCAACAGCCACAAAAATGCCAAATAATAGGGGGTCTCCATCACTAGATACTGAATATTCTAAAAGGAGTTAAAAAATTGATACAAAACTGCTAGGTACAACAAAGCATTAAAATCAAACTTTAGTGGTGATCACATCATAACACAATATACAGTACGTTTTAAAAACAGGCGCCGCACCATACAGACTTTCCATCATCGCAGAGACACAAACCAATACTGATCCCATTCACACACCTACCGCTTCAAGATATGGAGAATATTGGGCATTACAGCAAGGCTTGGGAAAATATTTTCAGTGGGGTTAATTTACTAAAACTGGAAAGTGCAAAATCTGGTGCAGCTGTGCATGGTAGCCAATCAGCTTCTAACCTCAGTTTGTTCAATTTAGCTTTGACAATAAAACCTGGAAGCTGATTGGTTGTGTGCATCAGATTTTGTAATCTCCAATTTTAGTAAATAAACCCCACTGTGTATATATATTAAACTATTTATAACAAGCAAGCATTGCTGGACCCATGTACAACCCTATACCAAGAAACAAGGTTTCAATGCACATTAATAAGGCACAAGTTAATTATGCTGACTGCATAGCTATACAGTACATACCTATAAACATCTGGAAAAAGACTACAAATTCCCTTTATCAAAAAGAAGATGGGCAAACGCTGCAGTGTAAGGTAGGTATATTTTTTAAAAGAGAAGTATGGGAGTTTTTTTTTTTAAGAAATCATACAGGATACAGCATTGGTCCAATACTGCATTTATCCCCCGCCAGCTCTAAGACTGAAAACTGAGCGATCAAACACTGCTGATCGTTCTGTCTGTCAAAACACTGCTCACTGTCAATCTCCATCTCTCTGCTCTGCCACCCAACCCCCCCCCCCGCGTTTGGCTGTGGAGGGGGAGGAAGTGGCTGGCTCAGGCTCTCAGCAGCCACGTGGCCACAATTTTCCCCAGCCTGGACCGGGTTTGTAACGTTAGCCCACTGTCTGCTGAAAGCGGGTTACAGGAGTGCAGAACAAACTGCTTTGGGTGTACGTCTCCTTTAACTTTTCATCTAAACTATTTTTTGGGGGATGTTTTTTGTGACATTTTATTGGGGGGGTTACAATGCACGCACATAATATATAGACTTGCAGTTGGTTATGCACAGAGCAGCCCAAATCCTCCTCTTCTCGGGTCCCTCTTTGCTGCTCCTTGGCCCCTCCCTCCTATCGAGTGCCCCCACAGTCAACAGCTTCCTATTGGGGTACTGTAGCCGAGTCACAGCTCCTTGTGTCCATTCAGACACAGAACCCCGACCCGGCCTCGCCCCCTCTCTCCCCTGATTGGCTGACTGCCTTTGAATGACAGCCACTCCTGTGTCTCAGCCAATCAGGAGGAGTGTCCCAAAATAGCTTAGACATTTGAGATAAGGCTCAGGTACGTAAAATTAGGGGGGGGTGGATGCTACACACAAAAGGTTTTTTATCCTAATGCATTCTAAAAACTTTCTGCCTTTACAACTCCTTTAATATAACTACAAAAAGCAATAGTGCATATGTCAGACAGTGAGCTATTACTACAGTGAACCGCAATAAAACACCAGTATCCCCATGCTGTAAACTGCTAACTTTTTTACAGTTTGCTAAATTTTAACAGTACAATGTATTTTCTAGAAACTCCAATGAAAATTGGTCATTGGTTAAACTAGATGGACTTGTGTCTTTTTTTCAACCAGACTAACTATATAACAATGTAACTAGCTAGTGAATTGAATTTGCTGCAACTGGGTCATGGCAAAGCTGACAGTTTTTACTTACCACATTAGACTGTAGTGGTGTCTACACAATGGAAAGATGTGGTCACATATGGCGGAGACTTAAAAACAATCTTCGCACAGCATTCAAGGGTAAAGTATATTAAAGAAGTATTAAATCCAAAAGTAAACATTTATTTTATTGCAGTATACCACTGATGTGGCATCTGCATTAGTTTTCTTTTTTAGGCTTTTCTTTATTTGCACCTGGCGATCAAGCCAGTAAGTCTGTTTTTTTCAACAGAATAAGCTCCTCTGCAAATGTAGTAGAGCATCAAGACAAACCATTTACCACTGACAGGGGTGCTTACAATGATCAGCATTGATGTAAAACCATAATCCTAAATGAAATAAAAAACTGTTGCTGTGACTGTTTTTGTAACTGTGTTTGAGCTGGAGTTTAGCTTCAATTTAGTGTATCTAAATCTGCTGGTACATCTAACACTCCTCTTCCCCCATACTGGCCATGCTGTTGTTCAAAGGTGCCCCTGTGCTCCTTCATCCCTTCATCCAGAGTGGGGGCACTCTAATTATATATATATATATATATACACACACACACACACATACATACATGCATACATCTCCTGTATACAATATATAGTGGGGAAAATAATTTGATCCCCTGCAAATTTTGGAAGTTTGCCCACATACAAAGAAATTAAGGGTCTATAACTTTTATTATAGGTGTATTTTAAATGATAGGGACAGAAAATCAACCAAAAATCCAGAAAAAAAACACATGATACAAATGTTATAAATTGAGTTGCAGTTCAGCGAGTAAAATACCGTATTTTTTGGACCATAAGACGCACTTTTTTCCCCCAAAAATGGAGTGATGTGAATATACACCAGGCCGCCCCCCCCCCCCCGCCATGTTAGTACCGGAAGAGAGGCAGGAGCCCTCTTCCAGTACTATGTGAGCGCTGGGTGATCTCCTGGCTGGGCCTGACACTTGCTGAGATAGAAGACAGAGTAGCCCGAGCGATGGCAACGGTAAGGTTGCATTAATGGCAATGGTCGGGCTGCATTAATGGCAACGGTCGGGCTGCATTAATGGCAACGGTCGGGCTGCATTATTGCTAATGGTCAGGCTGCATTAATGGCAATGGTCAGAACACCATCTCTACAGTCAAGCACAGAGGTGGCAGCATTATGCTTTGGGGTTGTCTCTCTGGCTGACTTTGCGGCATTGAGGGGCCAATGAACAGGGCCATGTACTGTAAAATCTTGGATGAGAACCTTCTTCCCTCAGCCAGAACACTGAAGATGGGTCGTGGATGGGTCTTCCAGCACAACAATGACCCAAAACATGCTGCCAAGGCAACAAAGGAGTGGCTCAAGATGAAGCACATTAAGGTCATGGAGTGGCCTAGCCAGTCTCCAGACTTTAATCCTATAGAAGGTTTATGGAGGACGCTAAAACTTAAGAGTTGCCAAACGACAGCCAGGAAACCTCAAAGTAATTGTAAATGCAGAAGGTTTTTTACTTTCTTGCATTCTCTGCACGAAGATAAAAAGTATTTTGTGTGCAGCAACCCCCCTAATACTTACCTGAGCCCATCTCTATCCAGCGATGTTGCAGCAGTGTCTCAACTGCCCAGGACTCCCCTCCTCATTGGCTGAGAAAGCAGCATGGCGCCATTGGCTCCCGCTGCTGTCAATCAAGGTCAGTCAGCCAATGAAAAGAGAAAGGGGGTGGGGCCAGGCCACAGCCCTGTGTCTGAATAGATACACAGGGCTGTGACTCGGCTCAGGTGCCCCCAAAGCAAGCTGCTTGCTGTAGGGGCACTCAAGGGGGAGGGGCCAGGAGCACCGAAGAGGGACCCAAGAAGAGGAGAATTCAGGCTGCTCTGTGCAAAACCAACTGCACGGGGCAGGTAAGTAGAACATTTTTTTTTTTTTAGTTAAAAATAACAGACTTTACAATCACTTTAAAGATTTAGAGATCTATAAAGAGTGGACCAAAAACCCTCCTGAGATGTGTGCAAACCTGGTGCTTGCCAACAATGGTTTCGCCACCAAGTACTAAATCATGTTTTGCTTGGGGATCAAATACTTATTTTACTCACTGAACTGCAACTGAATTTATAATATTTGTATCATGTGTTTTTTCTGCATTTTTGGTTGATGTTCTGCCTCTATCATTTAAAATACACCTATGATAAACATTAAAGACCCTTCATTACTTTGTAAGTGGGCAAACTTACAACTTACAAAGGGGATCAAATAATTTATTTAAATATATATATATATATAACAGATTGAAAATTATATTTAGTCTATGCTTGTGCAATGTACCAGTGTTCCCTTGTTATAACCCCACCAACCTATAATTACCCCTCTGTAGATTTACCAATTTATGTAGTTAAAAAGGTATCAGCACTATTGTTACCATAGAAATGTTTTAGGCCAGTCCACTTTAAGATAATAAAGGAAAAAGCAATGTAACAATGTAGGCAGGTAATTTTTCTTTAGCATCACATTACCTACACAATGAATTAACTGTTAATATTATCCTGACATTGTCAGCATTACCAAGCCGCGGCAATCTGACACCTGCAGGTTATAAACCTGTTATGCAATGATGAAGTCCTCATAAAAAGGGGTGTTTTGCTTATGTATACATGTACACCTTGGAACAAGGACATCCGGAATATTCACTGAATATTAGCCTTTTTCTATCCCAGCCAGGAACGCTATAGAAAAGATACTTTATGACACCATAACACAGGGCGACTGTAAAGACCGGACATAACACTAGGCAGCATGTATGAATATTAAATGATGACACTTTTTACATTTTAGCACAAGAAAGTTTTGTTTCACAAACTGGTCCCACAGCTGCCTGTTTTCGTATAGACTGCACCTGTGATTCCATAGGAAGAAAATGTAGGGCACTTCTGGCACAACAATGAGCTTGTACTTTCCATTATTACTTTCCTGCCATTAAATTTGTGTGTTGCATAATGCTGGTTTATTGTAGCCTGTAGGGGTTATACACATCAAAGGAACCAAATAAACCTGCAACAAAAGGGGATAAGGTACTCAGAGATACTATACACTCATCGGGCACTTCATTAGGTACTCTTTGCTGGTCCCGGGTTGGGCCCCCTTTTGCCTTCAGAACTCCCTTAACTCTTTATGATATAGATTCAACAAGGTGTAGGAAACATTCCTCAGAGATTTTGGTCCATACCGATAGTGAACTAATTTCCATGTTCAATAAACCAGTGGTGAGATGATTTGATCTTTGTGACATGGTGAATTATCCTGCTGGAAGGAGCCATCAGAAGACGGGTACACTGTAGTCATAAAGGGATGGACATGGTCAGCAATAATACTCAGGTATAAAGAGCCCAAAGTGTGCCAAGAAAATATCCCCCACACCATTGCACCACCAGCCTGAACCATTGATACAAGGCAGGATGGATCTATGCTTTCATGTGGTTTACACCAAATTCTGACCCTACCATCTGAATGTCATAGCTGAAATCAAGACTCATCAGATCAGGCAACAATTTTACAATCTTCTATTGTCCAATCTTGGTGAGCATGTGCAAATTGTAGCCTCAGTTTCCTGTTATTAGAGGACAGGAGTGACACCTGGTGTGGTCTTCTGCTGCTGTAGCCCATCTGCTTCAAGGTTCGATGTGTTGTGCATTCAGAGATGGTATTCTGCATACCTTGATTGTAACGAGTGGTTAATTGAGTTATTGTTGCCTTTCTATCATCTCAAACCAGTCTGCCCATTCTCCTTTGACATCAATAAGGCATTTTCCTCCACACAACTACCACTTACTGGATATTTTCTTTTTTCAGACCATTCTCTGTAAACCCTAGAGTTTGGTTGTGTGTGAAAATCCCAGTAGATCAGCAGTTTTTGAAATACTCAGACCAGCCTGTCTGGCACCAACAACCATGCTGTGTTGAAAGTTACTTAAATCCCCTTTCTTCTCCATTCTGATGCTCGGCTTAAACTTCAGCAAATCGTCTTCCCCACGTCTAGATGCCTAAATCCATTGAGTTGCTGCCATGTGATTGGCTGATTAGCAATTTGCGTTACCAAGCAATTGAACAGGTGTGCCTAATAAAGTGGCCGGTGATTGTAAGTTTAATCTGACAAATAAAATAACATATCTTACTACTTTTTTCACCATGTGCTCCATTTATTTTATATATCGGCCCCAATGCTAGTAATGCAATGTTAGTAATGTGATTTCTACCTGTGCTTTCCCTTTTTAACCTGGTTATCCTCACCTCCCATTTACTCCCTGCTGCTCATTTCACCCATCAGGAGTAAGTGGAGAAAGTCCTCTTCGTGGTTAGCACTTCTGCCTTATAACACTATGTTCCTCAGCTTGAATCCCAAATAGAACACTGCATGTTCTCCCTGTGCTTGTGTAGGTTTCCCAAAAACATGTTAGTAGAGTAACACTTGGTGAACATTATTTTTTTTTTGCAATGTTAGTACAGCGAACTCCTCACTAAACTATTGTGTTCTGACTGCCCTCCCACCAGAACACACCAATCAGCGATCGCAGCCACTGGCTGCAAGTGCAGATTGGATGCGGATTAGCTGCTGGTTTTCCAACATGTCCGTTCAACAGAAGCTGGATGTTCGGCCGGCTTCTGTCAGACAGGCTGCTGTACACACTGGCTGAATATCGAGTGGTTAACTGGCTCCTGTCTAAACTGGCCATAGTATGTGAATGTATACAACCATGATAGGGACCTTAGATTGTAAGCTCCCCCTGGGCAGGGACAGATGTAAATACAATATTAAAAATGTATGTAAAAGTGCTGTGCAAATTGTCAGCACTATATCCTGTACATAAATCTCCAAACTGCGATTTGTAGTTGTCAGATGGAGGGGGAAGAGTCACATGTTCCCCCAATACTCAGAAGTCCTGGGCAACTTATTTTCCTCCAAAAGGCCAAATCGAGTGACAGGGGAGTAAAAGTGAGTATGTGATGCTAGAGGGGATATCACTGACCACTTGCTGACCGCCTATAGCAGCTTTACTGTTACAGGGCGGCAGCTGTGTAAAGGATCATACACAGTGAGGGAAAAAAGTATTTGATCCCCTGCTGACTGTGTATGGTTTCCCAATGACAAAGAAATGATCAGTCTAATTTTTAATGGTAGATTTATTTTAACAGTGAGAGATAGAACAACAACAAAAAAACTGAAAAACGCATTTCAAAAAATGTATCAATTTGCATTTTAATGAGCGAAATAAGTATTTGACCCCCTTGCAAAACATGACTTAGTACTTGGTGGCAAAACCCTTGTTGGCAATCAGAGGTCAGACGTTTCTTGTAGTTGGTCACCAGGTTTGCCACATCTCAGGAGGGATTTTGTCCCACTCCTCTTTCCAGATCCTCTTCAAGTCATTAAGGTTTTGAGGCTGACGTTTGGTAACTCGAACCTTCAGCTCCCTCCACGTATTTTCTATGGAATTAGGGTCTGAAGACTGGATAGGCCACTCCAGGACCTTAATGTGCTTTTTCTCGAGACAATCCTTTGTTGCCTTGGCCGTGTGTTTTGGGTCATTGGCATGCTGGAATACCCATCCATGACCCATTTTCAATGCCCTGGCTGAGAAGGAGGTTCTCACCCAAGATTTGACGATAATTGGCCCTGTCCATTGTCCCTCTGATGCGGTGAAGTTGTCCTGTCCCCTTAGCAGAAAAACACCCCCAAAGCATAATGTTTCCACCTCTATGTTTGACGGTTGGGATGGTGTTCTTGGGGTCATAGGCAGCATTCCTCCTCCTCCAAATATGGCGAGTTGAGTTGATGCCAAAAAACTTGATTTTGGTCTCATCTGACCACAACACTTTCACACAGATCTCCTTTGAATCATTCAGATGTTCATTAACAAACTTCAGACAGGCCTGTACATGTGCTTTCTTAAGCAGGGGGACCTTGCGGGCGCTGCAAGATTTCAATTCTTCACGGCGTAAGTGTGTTACTTATTGTTTTCTTGGTGACTATGGTCCCAGCTGCCTTGAGATCATTGACAAGATTCTCCCGTGTAGTTCTGGGCTGATTCCTCACCAGTCTCATGATAATTGAAACTCCACAGGGTGAGAACCTGCATGGAGCCCCAGACCGAGGGAGATTGACAGTTATTTTGTTTCTTCCATTTGCGAATAATCACACAAACTGTTGTCACCCTCTGCCGTTCTGATAGGGGAAGAAATGGATACTGTGTTCCTGCAAAGCAGGGACTAGAATCCATCTATTCCCCTAGTAAAAGCAGCACAAACAGTACACAAACACTGGCTAGGCACACAGCCAAGCCTTTGATAGCCCTAGATGCTTAACCCCTTCCCAGCCAGTGTCATTAGTACAGTGAGAGTGCATATTTAGTGTCACTGGTTCCTTCAATGTCAAAAGTGTCAGTTACTGTCTGACTGTCCGCTGCAATATCGTAATCCCGCTATAAGTCGCTGATCGCCAGCATTAACCACTTGCCGACCCGCCGCCGTCATTATACTGCGGCAGGTTGGCACGATCCCGCAAACCGTCGTAGCTGTACGTTGGACCCTTTAAGTGGGATAGCAGGCGCGCACCAGCTGCACTGTGGGGGGGCGCCGATGCGCGTGGTCAGTCGCGGGCACGAGAGCCAGAACAAGGACGTGTGTGTGTGTGTGTGTGTAAACACATAAATCCCTGTTCACTGAGGAGAGGAGAGACAGATTGTGAGTTCCTTCTAGCTAGGAACAACGATCTGTCATTTCCTCCAGTCACTCCCATCCACCTACAGTTAGAACACACACTAGGGAACCCAGTTAACCCCTTGATCGCCCCCTAGTGTTAACCCCTTCCCTACCAGTGACATTTACACAGTAATCAGTGCATTCTTATAGCACTGATAGGTGTATAATTGTCAATGGTCCCAAAAATGTGTCAAAAGTGTCCGATCTGTCTGCCATAATCTCGCAGTCCCGATTAAGAAAAAAAAAAAAAAATCGCTGATCACCACTATTACTAGTAAAAAAAAAAAAAAATGCCATAAATATTTCCCCTATTTTGTATACAGTCTAGAGCTGCACGATTCTGGGAAAAATGAGAAGCACGATTCTTTTTATTTTAAAGATTATAGTGATATATAGTGAGGATATATATATATCTATATAGATAGATATCTATATAGATATAGATATATATATATATATATATATATATATATATATATATATATATATATATATATATATATAATATCTCTCAGTCCTCCCTATGTCCCCATGCACCACCCACAGATCTACATTTAAAAAAAAAAAAAAAAATGAAAAATCTATATCAAAGTCAACGATAGATAGACAGACAGACAGACAGACAGACAGACAGACAGACAGACAGACAGATAGATAGATAGATAGATCCTATGTCATGGGCTTTCTGGATATCAAGTCCAAGCAAGCAGTCATATTAGATTATAAGCTCACATTTGTTTTGGAAAAATCCATCGGATCAATGCTTATGCTCCACACTGCGCAGTCACCGCAGTGTTTCTCGGCCGGGGTCTCTGACGAATAAACCTGCTACCGCCCAGGCATCCACCACGGCGCATCACTCTCTCTGCTGACGTCAGTTCCTGTTGCTGACGTTTGTTCTGGTATCAGCGCCATTTGCGTTCCACGCTGGTTCTGATGGCTTCTCCTCCGCTCCAAGCTACATCCTGGGGACACCCGAAAAAATTGCGGTAATCCAGGCTGGAGATCGCGGGGGGGGGGGGTTTGTGAATCAAGATCACGATTCTATATACGATTAATCATGCAGCTCTAGTAGACACTATAACTTTTGCGCAAAACAATCAGTATACGCTTATTGTGGTTTTTATTACCAAAAATATGTAAAATATGTAGAAGAATACATATCGACCTAAACTGAAGAAAAAGTTTAAAAAAAATAAATAAATTGGGGATATTTATTATAGCAAAAAGTACAAAATATTGTGTTTTTTTCAAAATTGTCGCTTTTTTTGTTTATAGCGCAAAAAATAAAACACAGTGGTGATCAAATACCACCAAAAGAAAGCTTGATTTTTGTGGAGACAAAAATGACAAATTTTATTTGGGTATAGTGTCGTCTGACCATGCAATTGTCAGGTAAAATAATGCAGTTATATCGCAAAAAAGTGTCCTGGTCATGAAGGGAGGGTAAATCTTCGTGGAGGTCAAATGATTAAATAGAAAAATATATTCAGCAACTGTGTGATGCTATCATGTCATTATGGACCAAAATATCTGAGGAATGTTTCCTACACCTTGTTGAATTTAAGCCACGGAAGCTCTGAAGGCAAAAGAGGGCCCAACCCGGTACTAGCAAGGTGTACCTAATAAAGTGGCTGGAGAGTGGATATACTTTGTAACTATGAATGTACATTGGAGCAGACATACTTGCTCATTATATATGCAGGCTAAGCTTTGCAACACACAAAGGTTACACTTTACTGCTCCTCCTCACCATGCAAGTCTATGAGTCAGCTGACTCCCTAAAAACAATGTACTCCATATGTATGGCTCATATCTTATCTCAGCAGTGGTTACGTAAAGACAGAAGTTGCTGGTTTACAAATCGACATTTAGTAAAATTAGAACAAAATAAAAAAAATAACTCACTGAATAAGCAATACCTGACTTCCTAATTGAATAAGCAATACTTTCAATTCAAATAAAATGTTACTCGCAGTATAAATACATTTCCATGTAAAAGTATTCAGAACTACAGAATTTGAAAAATGTAACATTGACTTTCTTGTGTTTTCATTGTTGTTCATATTTCAGGCTTAATAAAGCTTTTAAGTGCCAGTTGCCATGTTTCTATGGGAATACCGAACAGGAAGTTCCTCTTACAATAAAACCTTTCTATCGAGTATATTCATCTATATGGAGGTGTATCGAGGAGAAGTAGATGAATCACAGGATCTCCAACAGATCATTTACAGAATGCCTTGTATTATGGGAAAATAATAGCACAAGGTCTCCGAATGATGGAGAGGGCAGAAGGGGGCAGGTGAATGGCACAACACTATTAGTGACTGCTGTTATCCTTTATAGCACCAGAAGATAGCCCTCAGGGCAAGGTATACCAAATACAATGGCTATGAAGGTGGCACGAAGGGAGAATATATACAAGAAGCAGCATCCCGAAGGACACAGGACACACACCATTACATGTAACTACAGGTGTACCAAATGGAAATTCGGTGCCAAAACCAAAGAATGCAGGATGCACTTTACCGAAAACCAAAACCAACAGTTTTTTTTTTTTTATTAAATATATTTATATATATATATATATATATATATATATATATATATATATATATATACACATACACACATATATACATACATATATACATACATATATACATACACACACACACACATATATATATATATATATATATATAAATAAAATTGTATTATATTTGACTTTTTAATTTATATCATGCATTTAAATGTATATGAATTTATTGTCAGCCATTATCGGCACCTTTAGCGCAAGAAAAGCTCAAGAAAAATGCATCCTTTTAAATTCTTTGTATGTCTTCACACTGGGCCCTTGCGCTTCCCTTGTGGTGTTAAAAATCTTGCTTGCTGTACTTTTGGTTAGTTACAAAAAAAAAAAAAAAAAACGCACCTCCCTGTTGAAATGCATTGAAAACGCAGCAACAACGCATCAATAACGCACGTGTTACCATTTTGATGCGGTTTTTGAGTCACATGACCTATGAACAACACACCATAAGCACAATAAAATCTCTGTAAAATGGCGTCAAAATGACAGCAAATGGCTGTAAAATCATGGCAAAATTGTATGCGTTTTCGCTGCCATTATTGGCAAAATGCCAATAACACCATTTTCGGCCAATATGTTTTGGTGGCAAAATTTCGGTGCATTTCTACATGTAACGAAACAGTTTGGTGCCATTTCCCAATAGAAAACTGCCACTGCTTGACTTCTATTTCTAAATGCTGGTTGCCCGCTTTTTTCAGTATAAGCCAAACCAAGGACTCAGCTAGAAACTTCTGACTTTAACTTTCCCGATATTTCAAGTGTCAGTGACTTAGGGCTCATTTACACTTACGGGGATGGGGGGGGGGGGTGTAGCATATCGCCCCCTCACCACCTGTCAAATGCCACTGAATAGCAAACCACCACAGATCACTCGCAGATGGGAAGCTGGGTCTACCACATGTCCAAATGTAGCCAAAGAAAATTTAGAGGCCACTGGATCAGATAAACTGACTGAAACATGCATTTTCAGAAAGGTGTCAGAAATGGAAGCAGAGATATTTGTCTCATGGAAGGTTTACCTTAAATGTTTTAGCCAAAGGAATCAAGTGAAAGATAGGACAAAAAGAAGAGTGTGAGACAAACGTGAGGCGACCTATGACAGTGTTCAACCCAGGTGTGGACAAATTACTATGGACAATATGGACTTCAGGACCCGGCAGGGGGTCTCAGGAGCTAGCTCTATTGGTGACAACTAGAGAAAACCTTTGAAAGTTAGGTGCCAACTGTAATTTTTAAAGGAGAACTGGCTAACTGGGGTATGCCCAACCCTAAGGCGCTTTTCACACTGGGGCAGTGGGGGCGTCGGCGGTACAACAGCGCTATTTTTAGCGCTGCTGTACCGTCGTTCTTGCAGCTGTATTCGGCCGCTAGTGGTGCGGTTTTAACCCCCGCTGGCGGCCGAAAAAGGGTTAAAATCTCCCGTACAGCGCGGCTATAGCCGCGGTATTGCCGCGGTATAGCCGCGTTGTCCCATTGATTTCAATGGGCAGGGGCGGTTTAGGAGCGGTGAATACACTGCTCCTTCACCGCTCCAAAGAAGCGGTTTGTAGGACTTTTTTCACCGTCCTGCCAGCGCACCGCTTCAGTGTGAAAGCCCTCGGGCTTTCACACTGAACAAACAGCGGGGGCTGTTTAGGGGCGGTTTGCAGGCGGTATTTTTAGCGCAATACCGCCTGCAAACCGCCCCAGTGTGAAAGGGGTCTAACTCAAAGTGTTACTAAACCCAGGACCCTGCATTCACAATATATGGCCTCTCAAAGTACACAGAACATTGAATAGCAATTAACTACTAAATACCTTTTCTCATCAGTGGTATATGGCAGTCTTGTGAATTTTATCAGTGTCTTTTTAAAGCTTGTAGGAGGAGTTTTCATTCTACTCTGACTGATTTATGAGGCTGCAGAACCCCTGACCCCTCTGTCTGGACAGTGCTGACTGGCCCTGTGATGATCACATGCACCCTCCCAAGAAGAAAAACAAAAAAAAAAAAACTCTCTAGCAATACACATTAAACTGAACATGTGCAGATTGCCAAGGCTCTGTTCTATCGCGAAGATGGATTGGGGACAGTGGAAGAAGGGGAGGATCAGAGAAGACAGGATCACACAGCCTTTTTACACAATGCAGAGGATTAACCCCTTAGGTTCCATAGTCAGTATAATAAGCATGCTTTACTGCATATACACACTGATTTTACTGTTGTGGGTTTAGTAACAATTTAGCCCACGATGCATTCACCATAACCCTCTCTCTAAAAGCAATCTTACTAAGCTAAAACTGATTTACTAAAAAGGAGTACTCCTTTTTCACTCTCCTAACTACTTTTAGCTCAAACATCCAATGGAGCACAGGGAAGTTCCTGTTTTTAATCCCTGTGTACATTATTGGGTATTTGGAGTAAACATGAGTTCATTGCAGGTAGAAAATGTATGCCAAGTCATTTGACTCCCACACGTTTTGAGCAGTTTTATAAAATTATCTTTCTATAAAGAATATTTTATATCAAAAAGGAGACACCCCCCCCCCCCCCATTTACAGCATTCAGAACTAAGCAAAGAAGCAAAGCAAAAAAAGAAATGCTGAAACTAGTTAAAACTTTTAGATAGCACTTAAAAAAAAAAAAAAAAGTCCTCTGAATCACAATCAAATGTTGCACTAGTTTGCTTAACCACTTCAGCCCCGTAAGGATTTACCCTCTTCCTGACCAGGCCATTTTTTGCGATACTGCACTGCGTCGCTTTAACTGACAATTGCGTTGTCATGTGACGCTGTACCCAAACAAAATGGTTGTCCTTTTTTTTCCACAAATAGAGCTTTCTTTTGGTGGATTTGATCACCTCTGCGGTTTTTATTTTTTGCGCTATAAACAAAAGAAGAGCGACAATTTTGAAAAAAACACAATATTTTTTACTTTTTGCTATAATAAATATCCCAATTTAAAAAAAAAAAAAAAAAAATTTTTCCTCAGTTTCGGCTGATACGTATTCTTCTACATATTTTTGGTAAAAAAAAAAATCGCAATAAGCGTATATTGATTGGTTTGCGCAAAAGTTATAGCGTCTACAAAATACGGGATAGATAGAAAAAAAGAGCAACAATTTTGGAAAAAAACAATATTCTTTACTTTTTGCTATAATAAATATCCCAAAATTTTTTTTAAAAAAATGTATTCATCAGTTTAGGCCAATATCTATTCATTCTACATATTTTTGGTTAAAAAAAAAAAAAAATCGCAATAAGCGCATATTGATTGGTTTGCGCAAAAGTTATAGCGCCTACAAAATAGGGGATATATTTATGGCATTTTTATTATAATTTTTTTTTTTAACTAGTAATGGCGGTGATCAGCGATTTTTAGTGGGATTATCGGATCGGATACTTTTTTGGGGCCATTGACATTTATACAGCAATCGGAGCTAAAAATATCCACCGATTACTGTATAAATGTCACTGGCAGGGAAGGGGTTAACACTAGGGGGCGATCAGGGGGTTAAGTGTTCCCTAGGGAGGTGTTTCTAACTGTGGGGGGGAGTGGACTGACTGGGAGTAGAGAGAGATCGCTGTTACTGATCACTATCAACAGCAGATCTCTCTCTACTTACCTGACAGAATGGGGATCAGTCTGTTTACATTGACAGATCCCCGTTCTGGCTCTCTGAGGAGCGATCGTGGGTGTCCGGCGAACAGTGTGGCTGATGGCCACACATATCGGCTCTGGAGTCGCAGCGTGCCCCCTATAGCTCTTAAAGTGGCCGACGTACACCTACGGCGATTCGCGCAGCCGTGCCAACCTGCTGTAGTGTAATGGCGGCGGCTGGTCGGCAAGCAGTTAAAGTGTTACTAAACCCAGGACTGTACATTCACTATATCTGGTCACCTACAGTACACAGAACATGGAAATGCAATTATTTTAGTAAATATAAACTGCTAAATACTGTTTCTCATCAGCAGTATAGAGCAGTCTTGTGACTATCAGTGTCCAGTTGAGCACTGGTTAAAGCTTGTAGGAGGAATTTTCATTCTCCTCTGACTGTCCTATAGGGCTGCAGGACTCCTGACCCTCTATCTGGACAGTGCTGATTGGCCCTGTGCTGATCACATGCACCCTTCCAAAAATAAAAACTCTCAAGCAATACACACCAAACTGAGCATGTGCAGAGTGCCCCCAAGGCTCTGTACTATCAGCAGATGGATTGGGGCAGTATAAGAAGGGGAGGGTCAGAGAAGACCGGATCAAACAGCCTTTTACACAATGCAGAGGATTAACCCCTTAGGTTCCACAGTGAGTATAATAAGCATACTTAACTATACTGATTCTACTGTTGTGGGTTTAGTAACACTAAGTATCATTATGAAATTACGGCAATTGCAAAGTCACATTTATAAAGAAGCTAAAAAAAATGGCAATAAATGGTGGTACTTACCATTATAAAGGGTGTTTTTTCTATATGGGTAACTCTATGCTATAGTAGATCGCTGATCTCCATGTCCACTTTTGCTTGTGCTCATAAAGAAAATGGAATGTGCGATGTGCCTGTAAAATAGTAAAATCCATTAACATACAACACCACACTATAAGCAACTCTATAATACTCCAAATGCAAAACAGGCAATATAATTAGATTCTGAAAACGTTATGAGCCAACATGACGGAATGAGGGACTTACACATGAAAAGAACAAATCTAACCCCCTAAAAACGACTTTGGTTTTTTAGAATGTGAACTTTCAGAATAAAAAAAAAAATCAAGGTATTTATTTATAAAACATTTGTTGGACCAATGTCACACATATTAATGCAGGCTGTACAAACTTTGGCTGTAATTTCTATAACAGATCAATTCCAATGATCGTCAGCTCCAGCTTGTGGCCAAAATACGGCATCTTTTTTTTTTTTTTTTTTAGGTATTTCAGAAAACTATACCACATTTGGCAACCAGACTAAGCCGACAATTATAGGAATTAAAGACATTTTGGCCAAAATTCACGTAGCCGGCAGGAATGTGTGTGACATTTGCCCAACGAATGTTTTATAAATAGTGTAACTACACCAAGCTTTTACTAAATTAGGTAAACCTGCTCAAAACAAATGGATAAATCGTGAATCATGTGGCTACAATCAAATACATAACAGCATGCAGATGTGGTCAAAAGATTAACCTCTTGATCTCTGGAAGATTTACCCCCCCCCCCCCCTTTCATAACCAGACCATTTTTTGCCATACAGCACTGCGTTACTTTAACTGAAAATTGCGGTCATGCAACACTGTACCCAAATAAAATTGATGTCATTTTTTTCCCACAAATAGAGCTTTCTTTTGGTGGTATTTGATCACCACTGAGTTTTTTTTATTTTTTGAGATATAAACATAAAAAGGGGAAAAAAACTATATGTTTTACTTTCTGCTATTAAACACATCCAATAAAAAAAATAAAATAAAATTTCTTTATAGATATAGGCCAATATTTATTCTGCTACATGTTATTGGTAAAAAAAAATCCCAGTAAGCCTAGATTGGTTTACGCCAGGGGTGTCTAAACTTTTTTCAAAGAGGGCCAGATTTGATGAAGTGAAAATGCGTGAGGGCCGGACATTTTGCCTGATATTCTTTGAACCATTAAAATTCGGTCTATGTGTGTTCGTACGAGCGCTAATACATTGCCCAACAAGAATTCTCTTCTCTTTGTGGCTGTGTGTGGTGAAGAGATGAGCTTGGGTGTGTTATGTGGAGATTATTTAATTATCTTTTGTGGCCCCAATGAAACCCCGAACGCCGCTCAGGACTAAGGATGAGCTCAGGCGTGTTATTTGGATATACCATATTTATCGACGAAAATGATATATTATATATATATATATATATATATATATATATATATATATATATATATATATATATATATATATATATATATATATATATTATACATCAGGAAAAAAAAAAAATTTTAAATAAAGAACTGTGAATCAAAATAAGAGTTAGTGCCCATCAATGCAGCCTCACCAGTGTAATGAATACAGCCTCACATGTGCCATGAATGCAG
Organism: Aquarana catesbeiana; assembly: GCF_042186555.1. Lineage (NCBI taxonomy): Eukaryota > Metazoa > Chordata > Amphibia > Anura > Ranidae > Aquarana > Aquarana catesbeiana. Next base: position 145,581,381 of record NC_133326.1, read on the forward strand.
CCCTACCATTGCCATGAATGCAGCCTCACCATTGCCATCAGTGCAGCCTGATCAATGCCCATCTGCAGCCTCGGAGGGGACAGGGAGGGGGGCGGGACGAGCGCCAACAGATTACATACAGGAAAATCTCCTGTTTACACAGTGGCCTCTTTAATACAAAGTCCTTCCTCCTACGATAGACAGAACAGCCATCCAATGACAGCCAAGGAGACGGGACTTCCTATTACAGATGTCGCCAAGTAAACAGGAGATTCTCCTGTATGTAATCTGATGGCACTCGTCCCCCCCATCCCCTCCGAAGCAGCGCCGATAAATACAGTATATATCCCTGTGGGCCACAAAAGATATGTATATCCAAAGAAAAGAAAATGATATGTATATCCAAATTACCATGTGGGCCAAACCGGAACGCGGGCTGCAATTGGCCCACGGGCCGGACTTTGGACAAGCATGGTTTACGCGAATGGTATAGCGTGCACAAATTATGGGATATAGTTATGGAATTTTTATTTATTTTTTATACTAGTAATGGTGGCAATCAGCGACTTCTAGTGGGACTGCGATATTGCAACAGACATTCTAATACTAACTGACACTTTGTGGGAACCAGTGACACTAATACAGTGATCAGTGCTAAAAATATGCACTGTCACTGTACTAATGACACTGGCTAGGAAGGGGTTAACATCTAGAGTGATCAAGGGATTAACTGTGTGCCTAGCCAGTGTTTGTGTTTACTGTATGTGCCGCTTTCACTAGGGGAAGAAATGGAGTTGAGTCCCTGCTTTTGCAGCAACACAGAATCTATCCCTCCCCCTGTCAGAACAGGAATCTGCCTAGTTTCTTAGGCAGATCCTCGTTTTGTGTAGTTTACTGACGATCGGCGGGTGCCGGGGGACATCAAGTGCCTGGTACCCGGAGAACACGTGATCTAGCGCACAGCTGCCACCCTGTAGCAGTAAAACTGCTATGGGGCGGACGACCAGCGGTTAAACTCTTGTTCAAACACTGGGATGGTAAAGATGTTTGATCTAACAGATACAGACTGTGGAATGGTTGTTGGTGCCAGATGTAGTGGTTATATCATCTCAGAAGCTGCTGACTTCCTAGAATGTTTCTAAGGTTTATTGACGATGGTGAAAAAAAAAAATTCCACCAGTAGCGGTAACAGCTTGATAAAGCCACAGTTTTTGCAAAAGAAGATGTATTATGCCTACTTCTCAGGCAGCCCATGTTTCCTATATGTTCAAAGGTGCCCCTTGTCTCCTACGGTGTTAAACCTTACACTTCTTTAGAATCTTTGGTATTCAACGCTTGTAAGAGAATGATCTGCCCATGTCCCCCGCTGCACAATGTGGCTTAATCCTCTGACCCCCATTACTTTACAGGACACAGCAATGACCTAGGGGTGGGCAGACTAAACCAAAGCATGTAGCAGGGGAAACAGGCATCTGATACTCCTGAAAGTGTTAAATACTCAAGAATGGAGGTTGGTGTGGTTCAATAAAATGTAGGTAGAGACACTGGGTCTCTTTAAACGAAAACGGTACTGACAAAGCCTGAACATTTCTGAAAGTGCTAACTATCTGGCTCCTCTGATCATTAAGCTGTGTAAATGTTTATTCTAAAAAACTGATTAAGCCCATTCACCGTCTAGTAGTAAATGAATACGCAAAGCTGTTGAAGAATCTACTTCCTTGCACCACCTGCTGGATGCAATTGGTAAATATGAGTTATTTCATTTGGCTGAATAAAAAGAACTATAATATTTTTATAGTGTCATTTTTAATGATACATATAATAAAATAAAAAAAGCGTCAACCTAAAATTTATAGGTTAAATTATGTGTAAGAGCTAATAAAACATTGCTGGCATGGCATCTGAAAGTATCCCCAGCTTTACAAGGGGCAATATAATATAAAACTTGTTAGTTTTCTCTAAGGAATTGTGTAATAGCACAAGAAATCAATTCACACTATACCATCTTCTAAGTGCATCCTGTTCTAAGAATCTCCCAAAAATGTACATATTTATCAATTCTTCTTACTGTAACTATTCTACTTTATTCTTTTTTTTTAACCTTGCACAGACAAAAATGTTGGCTACAATTCAGCTGATTGCTATTGGATAACACAGATAGTTCTTATTTCTAGCACGTTGACAAATAGGGCCAAAGCCCTTGCCATCAACTAGAACAGAGGTCAAATTGTATCTTTTACAATTGATTTGCTTCTTTTCCTGTTCAACAAAAAAATAAAAAAAGATTATTTCATTTCAATACATTTCATGTATTTTACTCCATGCATGTACCTAAATTAAATAATAAATAAGAATCTGAAAATGAACAACTATAATTAAATTATTCTATTTTCAGACCATGTAAACTTTAGAAAAAACAGTTCTGTTTTCAAAGTAAAAAAACTCAGGATTACACACTGTTGTTGTGTGATGGCATGGAAAACTGGCACATGTCCACAAGGCTCTTGGAACGTAGCCATTACGTTGTGCTCAGTAGAGAAACACGAGTTGGGAATGTTCTGTCCCTTTTTCCCCCCTCCTCATTATGTCCATCTCTCCGGACTACAAAATCAAAGGCTGCACATTTCTTGTTGGGCAATCGATAGACGGTAAAGTACTGTGATAATCATATAAATAAAACAACTATGATGATGAAATAATACATTTAGGAATGAATTTTTACAGTTCCACATTTATTCAGCTATGTTCACATTCAGACCATTATGTACTAGTAGAAAAACATGTCTCACAGCATCGAATCGAGTTGAAGTGGTAATTTACAAGTTCAAGTTAGAGACTGGAAGCAAACACTTTAATATGCAATGTTCAAAATCATGTATATCACATGTATCAATACATGGAATTTGGAACTTTTTTAGATTATTTTTTATTTAGATATACATGTAAGAGAGATCAAATTATCAATACATGATGTTTTAAAAATAGGATTTTTGACTTGTAAAATTGATTTACTGGAGTACAGAACACAGGACTTAACTAGGGGTTATAGGCAGCTACCTCCAAGTGATCGGGCACTGGTAAAATGAAAATAAATAAATAAAAAAGCTTCAGGGACATCACCTTCAATTCCCAGCTAGCCACAGGGGGAAGGGAATGGTGTCCTGTACTATACTCCAAGACAAGGATTTTACAGGCAAGTCAAAAAACCTATTTTCTTGACTGTACAGCACAGGACACAGGACTTCCTTTTAACCATGGGGTATACTATAGTAGTTCAACTGAGAGGAGGGCAACATAGCAAACCATCGCTAACCCACATAACAGGTCATGGGAAGGCTCGAGACTCAACTCAAAACTGACATCAGCAAGTCAGAAACACAAGAATGAATGGCAACTAAGAGATAAACTCAAACAGCACATACCACATCCAAACAAAAGAGGGAAACATCCACAGAATGTATAGGAACAGGACAGACAGAAAGGAAGACATAGTTTGGATCAGGGTAAATAAAGATATATATGTGTGTGCGTGTATGTGTACATACATACATATGCGTACGCGAGACCAAACAAGCAAGGGTGGACTCACGATCCAGCTGCAGAGCAGAATGAATAGATGCCCAAGTGAGACTGGATAACCCTAGGGCTTCCTACAAGGGAGGGGCAAGGCTGCACATTACCAGGGCACCAAAGACCATCCTACAATGGCTCCCAAGTGAGACAGCAACAGCAAAAGTGTCAGGAAAGGGTCCGTCCGCTGGTAAGATCTATCATTTGGCGTGCAGTACTGAGGTCCACCAGCAGGTGTCTCCTGGCAGTTTGGAACTGTCTGGGGAGCCTTTCCCTGCTGGTGTTATGTCATCGTTGGGCTGCAGTACTGACGTCCACCAACGGATAGATCCTGGTAGTGTGGAGCAGACAACACTTCATGCGCTCAGGTGTTACGTGAGGACAATTACTGGCAGTCTCATAAATACCCGGCTGATGAGTACTCTCATCGCCTTGGTATCTCTCTCCTTGTGCCCTGACCTTGCTTGCCTGTTACCCGATCCTGAGCCTGCATCCAACCCTGTTCCCAAGCTTATCCTGACCCAGTTCCACCTGTGTTCCTGTTAACTTTACCTTACCCTACAGCCCGATCCATCCCCTCCCTGTCCTGTTGGTTCCCTGTCCCTCATCTACTGATCTCCCTGTGTATGACCTTGGCCTAGCTAACATTTATGTTTCCGGAAAATCCCTCGTTCACCTGCTCATCTGCTGTGTATAACCCTGGCCTGGCTTACGTCTGAGATTCTGGTATTGCCCCTTTGCTGTATATACTATTTGTTGTTTGTGGGGTTTTGTTTGGTTGGTTGTGCACTGTTTGTATTTACTTATTTATCATCTTAATAAACATCATTATTATTCATCTTACATGCATTTCTGGTCCTCTCTGTGCAGTCCACACAGTCTGGTCTACTAATTCACTGACAAAAAGTGACTCACAGACCAGCTACAGAATAGAAGGTGTAATGTCCCAGCATGGCTAGGTCATTATGTGCTGCCATAAAAACAGTATGCAAGTTAAATAGAACCTGCGAGGATGACTAGTACACCACTTATAAAGCAGGAGGGCAAATGACTGATTGTGATTAAGTCACCTTAGGTCACTAAGACAGAACTTGCAAGGTAAATGTACAAACCAAATGGCGAGCTGGAGGTGTTAAAGGCCTTTTGTGGTTGAGGCACCCTAAACGATCATATAAACCAGTATGGAAGTCAAATCAAACCCACAAAGGACACTTGGGCCTACCACAAGGTAGGGGGAGCAATGGCCATTGTGACTAGGCCACCACCAGTGTACAAGCGAGACATCACTAGCAAGGCATTCTCTTGGACTATCTGGGAAGAAGGAAGAGTAAAAAGCCATCTGTGATAGGTTCACCATAGGTGACTGTGCAAGCAGATCCACTCCACTGAACAAATGGTGCAGAAGTGAGACTAACCAACAAGGGTAACTCACAGCAGTAGGGGTTGATGGCCATGCTTGACTAGGTCACCATAGGTTGTTGAATACATAAGAGACAATGAGACATTACTGACAAGGTGCACTCAAAGACTCAGTGTAGGGTTAATGGCCATGCAGGTCTAGGTCACCATAGGCCGCCATATAAATAGTACAGTGAGAAATTACCAAGAAGCAGTACACACAATCCACTGTAGAGTAGGAATGTTAGTGGCCATGCATGACAAGGTCCTCATGGGCTGCATTACCAACTGTATCCAGTGAGACATTACGTACAAAGTTCACTCACAGACCCTTTTCAGAACAGGAGGGGTTAATGGCTGTGCATGAGCACCATAGGCCTTTGAACAACAGTACATGGTGAAACATTACTAACAGATATGCCATCACTGCAGATCAGGAGGGGTTAACTGTGATTTGTGACTCGGTCATCATAGGTCGCTATACCAAGTACACAGTGAGGTGCGATAATCAATCACATTACTCACCGACCACTTAAAAGCTGCCTGTAAAAATGTCAATGGGCAGGCCATGTGAGAAGCTGGCAGCAGCTTGAGAAAGCAGAAGGGAAACAACGTGCAAGAAGGGAGGATCCCGTCAACGTGTTTAGTGTGCCCCATACAAGGCACATAACAATGTGGTGCAGCACAGATGGGGCAGAGAAAATGAAGTGTTGCCCTCTCATGGGTTATACTCTCTACGGGGTCTGTAGGGACAAGTCTTCAAAAGTGTATGGACCATGGCCCTTGTTCTGTATAGCATCCTTTGGCTAACTCAAATATGGTGCAACACGTGCCAAGATGAATGTCCACAAAGAAACCACTGCCCAAAGCAACACTGTAGGTCAGCTCTGCATTTTCTTCGAGGTGTGGTCTGGATATGGTCTCCCAAGGCTCAGCCAAGGAGTCAACTGTTACAGAAAGCTGCAATAGGGAGCTGCAGTAATGGAGCAACTACAGTTTGATAGATGAATCTTGAAAAAAAAAATTCAAAGGGAGATGAGTTTATCTCAGTAGAAAGATATCCATAATCTACGGACACTAACAAAAAAACGAGGCTGGCTGAGAATGGGAAGGGTCATAGAGAGTATGTCCCTGCAGCCTTTTTTGCCAGTGTCCAAAAACCTAAAGGTAGCTTACACTGGTAAGTCTAATTGCTGTGTACTGTACTGTAGGAATAAGACAACCTTGTCCCTATGTGTAATTGGGAATTACAACCCCAGCTCCAAGAAAGTTAAAATCCATACAAAAAAACAGAACGCAATGATTTTCAACACTTACAGTGGGGACGGAAAGTATTCAGACCCCCTTACATTTTTCACTCTTTGTTATATGAGCCATGAGTCTTTTTGGGAAAGATGCAACAAGTTTTCCACACCTGGATTTGGGGATCCTCTGCCATTCCTCCTTGCAGATCCTCTCCAGTCATGTCAGGTTGGATGGTAAACGTTGGTGTACAGCCATTTTTAGGTCTCTCCAGAGATGCTCAATTGGGTTTAAGTCAGGGCTCTGGCTGGGCCATTCAAGAACAGTCACGGAGTTGTTGTGAAGCCACTCCTACGTTATTTTAGCTGTGTGCTTAGGGTCATTGTCTTGTTGGAAAGTAAACCTTCGGCCCAGTCTGAGGTCCTGAGCACTCTGGAGAAGGTTTTCATCCAGGATATCCCTGTACTTGGCCGCATTCATCTTTCTCTTGATTGCAACCAGTTGTCCTGTCCCTGCAGCTGAAAAACACCCCTACAGCATGAGGCTGCCACCACCATGCTTCCCTGTTGGGACTGTATTGGACAGGTGATGAGCAGTGCCTGGTTTTCTCCACACATACTGCTTAGAATTAAGGCCAAAAAATTCTATTTTGGTCTCATCAGACCAAAGATTCTTATTTCTCACCATCTTGGAGTCCTTCAGGTGTTTTTTAGCAAACTCCATGCGGGCTTTCATGTGTCTTGCACTGAAGAGAGGCTTCCGTCGGGCCACTCTGCCATAAAGCCCCGACTGGTGGAGGACTGCAGTGATGGTTGACTTTCTACAATTTTCTCCCATCTCCCGACTGCATCTCTGGAGCTCAGCCACAATGATCTTTGGGTTCTTCTTTACCTCTCTCACCAAGGCTCTTCTCCCCCGATAGCTCAGTTTGGCCGGACGGCCAGCTCTAGGAAGGGTTCTGGTCTTCCCAAACATCTTCCATTTAAGGATTATGGAGGCCACTGTGCTCTTAGGAACCTTAAGTGCAGCAGAAATTTTTTTGTAACCTTGGCCAGATCTGTGCCTTGCCACAATTCTGTCTCTGAGCTCTTCAAGCAGTTCCTTTGACCTCATGATTCTCATTTGCTCTGACATGCACTGTGAGCTTTAAGGTCTTATAAAGACAGGTGTGTGGCTTTCCTAATCAAGTCCAATCAGTATAATCAAACACAGCTGGACATAAATGAAGGTGTAGAACCATCTCAAGGATGATCAGAAGAAATGGACAGCACCTGAGTTAAATATATGAGTGTCCCAGCAAAGGGTCTGAATACCATGTGATATTTCAGTTTTTCTTTTTTAATAAATCTGCAAAACTGTCAACAATTCTGTGTTTTTCTGTCAATATAGGGTTCTGTGTGTACATCAATGAGGAAAAAAATGAACTTAAATGATTTTAGCAAATGGCTGCAATATAACAAAGAGTGAAAAATTTAAGGGGGTCTGAATACTTTCCGTCCCCACTGTATAAACTCATATTTTATTCCCAATAGAAAGCAGACAACATATCAAATGTTTAAACTGAGAAAATGTACCATTTTAAGAAAAAAAAAGGGACATTTTAAAATTGATGGCAGCAGCACGTCTGAAAAAAGTTGGGACAGGGCAACGTGTACCACAATGTAGCATCCCTTCTTTTAACAACACTCTGTAAATGTCTGGGAACGGAGGAGACCAGTTGCTGGAGTTTTGGGAGAGTAATGTTCCATTTTTACCTGATAAAAGATTATAGATGCTCAACTGGGTCGTTCTTTGCCCTATTATTTGGTTCTAAATATTTTCAATTGGTGAAAGGTCTGGATTGCAGGCAGGCCAGTTAAGCATCTGGGGTTCTCACAGAACTCATAGAATAGGAAGCCCCTATGAAAGCATTTGGGAGGCTGTCAGCTCCCACTCATGTACTCAGAGCAGCCGAATGGAGTATGGCCGCTCTGTCTGTGGCTGAGTCAGGGGCGGGCTGGGCCGGGGTGCAAGAACGTTAGTGCTGTGAGCGGACATCTGTCCTGTCACAGTGCTGTTCCCTGCTTCTGAGCTGACAGTCTCTGTCCATTCAGAGCAAAGCCGAATGGAAGAGGGTGGATCCGCTCTGCTTCCTCCAGCCCCCTCTCTCACTGTGCCCGCCCACACACTGAGCAGCCCGTGCGCTGCGTCTGTGAATAGGACGTGTGGGCGGGAACATTTAAACCGAGAGCAGTGTTCTGTTTGGGATGCTCTGGAAGCTGATGACTGAGCCTCTTGCTGGATCCTTCCTTCCAAGTAAGTGAGCTGTGACCGACCTCACCCCCTTCCTGCTCGCTCCCAAATCCCCCCCCCCCCCCCCCCTGCAGATAAGGAGGTTTCTTTCAGCAGCCTGTGCAGTACCTGGTCCTGTGTACTATGATGTGGGCTCACACTGGTGTGCTGGCTGCAGTGAGTGTTGGTGATCTCACTGTCTTCCTGCATGTTACCCTCCCCTCAGTCAAATGCAGCCTCACTTTGCCATGAATTGCAGCCTCACCATGCCCAGGAATTGCAGCATCACCATACCCATCAAATGCAGCCACTGCGACCCCTGAGGGCATTTAACCAGCAACCCCCCTGCCCGCTCGCTGTCTGACTGGATCCTGTGTCCTCCATGCTTTTCCTCCTGCTAGATGTCCAATAGGAGCTCCTGACCTTTCAGCAAATCAGGTGATGGGTATTAAACCTGCGCTTCCTTTTGGCGGAGAGGTGGTTCAGTGTTAGAAAAGCAAATATTCATTTGCTTTTCTAACACACCTGGGTGGGCTCCGAGCGCAGTGCTCTGCGCTCAGAGTCCACCCTATTTAGAAGCCTATTAGAGCATATGGCTCTAATCAGGAGATTAAAAAAACCACACCGCCGCTGTAATTCAGGCATCCGGTGTCTTAAAAGGGGCCGAACGGCTGAATAGGGGGTGGCCCTGGTGGCTATGGGTAGATTCATGCTGTGCATGAATCTATTCATTAAGCATATAGGGGATGGCCTGCAGAGAGGGGGCGGCACCCCTATTGGATGGGCTGCCCCTGCTTTCTGTGCAGGGAAATGTGGAGCGATGTCTCTCTCTGTGCAGGGAAATGTGAAGCGATGTTTCCCTCTGTGCAGGGAAATGTGGAGCGATGTCTCTCTCTGTGCAGGGAAATGTGGAGCGATGTCTCTCTCTGTGCAGGGAAATGTGGAGCGATGTCTCTCTCTGTGCAGGGAAATGTGGAGCGATGTCTCTCTCTGTGCAGGGAAATGTGGAGCGATGTCTCTCTCTGTGCAGGGAAATGTGAAGCGATGTCTCTCTCTGTGCAGGGAAATGTGGAGCGGTCCAGCAACCAGATCCTTGGCCCCAGCAACCAGACCCCAGGACCAGCAGCCCAGCTCCAGCAACCAGACCCTTGGCCCCAGTAACCAGACCCTTGGCTCCAGCAACCAGACCCTTGGCTCCAGCAACCAGACCCTTGGCTCCAGCAACCAGACCCTTGGCTCCAGCAACCAGACCCCAAGACCAACAGCCCACCTCCAGCAGCCAGGACCAGCAGCCAGACCCTTGGCCCCAGCAGCCAGACCCCAGGACCAGCAGCCAGACCCCAGGACCAGCAGCCAGACCCTTGGCCCCAGCAGCCAGACCCTTGGCTCCAGCAGCCAGACCCCAGGACCAGCAGCCCAGCTCCAGCAGCAGACCCCAGGCTCCAGCAGCTGTGTGATCAGGCTGCATTTCATGGCCGCTGGTAAAGCTGCATTTCATGGGCACTGGTATAGCTGCATTTAATTGGCACTGATCAGGCTGCATTTAATTGGCACCGCATTTTATTGGGGGGGGGGGGGGGGGGGGGGGGGGCGGCGCGAAGCATCACCTCCCTGAAATGAGCTTTTGCAGGTTGGGATGTCAGCAACTGAAGGTACATTGAGATAAGTACTTGAATAGATATATATTTTTTTAAACCAGAGTTTAGTGTCACATTGATATACATATGTCATAGGAGATTGTTGCCATAACAATTTGACAAATAAAGCAGGTGACGCACACTATATAATGTAATGGTTTTATGTTCATTTTCAAATGCCTGTTTTTCAAACACTAATCAGTACTGCTTTTCTTTCTATCATCTCTTACTTCAGCTGACAATTTGCCATGAAAATGTTAGCACTTTAATAAGCATTCTTATGCGGTTTTTATTTTAGCATACTTCCACCGAGCTTCGGACTGAACAGATTACCTAGAAGTCTCTTGGTGTGTTTATTTACAAAGTTGTTATGGTAGCTTGGGTAGTCTAGATTTTTCTTCTCATTCCATGTAAGTGAAGAGTTTGTACGCACATGGTAACCAAGTACATAATCTAACAAAATGAAAAACGTGCTCTGCTAGCAGCAAAAAGTGCTAAACGTCCTTCCCATTTAGTTATTTGGTAGGGTCTACTCAAACTTGTATGGCTTTTGTAAATAGCCAGAATTACCAGTAGGACGTGTAAGGACCCTGTCAATAGTTGAAGGAATGTAAGGCCATCTTGCAGCCAGTTAAAGTGTACCACCTTTTTTGAATGTATACTTATCCGTTAAGGCCCCATTTACACTTGTGCGACTTTGACACAATGCCTGTGTAATCTTGAGGTTTATGGACCTCAAGTCGCGTCAAAGTCAGACCAAAGTAGTGCAAGAACTGCTTTGAAGTCGCACAGATATAAACAATACTCATTGGAAATGATGGGGTACGACTTACCATGCAACTTTGCAATCCCAAGTCGCACAAGAATGAATGGGGCCTTAAACAAATCCACTGCTTTGCTATAATAGAGAAAGACAGCTTTGCCTTAGATAGGTGTTGGGGAGTTTAAATGATCTACTGCTCTGTTCTGGCAGAGTCAAGTTAAAGTGGTAATAAAGTCTTGTCAGCTATTTTTACCTACAGGTAATAAAGCTTACCTGTAGGTGAAATGAATATCTCCTAAACCTGCACTGTTCAGGAAATATTCCACAGAGCAACAGCCGGTGACGTCACCAGTGCATGTGCTCTGAAGGAACGTCATACTGTGCCGTTCCTTCAGAGCTCTGTGCAGTAAACAGCAAATCTCCCGTACGCATGCGTCGGATAGATGTCATTGTGGCTCAGCCAGTCAGACGGCTGCAGTCCGCAACCTATAAAGGAAGACTGGGTAAAGATGGAAGCCCTGTCAGCAGTGACAGCATTACGTTAGAGGGCTTCATTTTTACAGTTTACAATGCATACTAGTACATTATGACATTGCCTTGCAGGGTGAAAATAGTTTTGTACAAAGTTTACTACCTCTTTAAAGCCATCTTGGCCTCTTTTCAGATCTACAGTTGCCATTGTGCACTACACGCGACCAGCTATGACTCCAGCCATTTGAGGGCTTGAAAGACCAGCTGACATGACCAAGTGAGACAGTTACCACCAGAGGCATGGTTTGAATGTAGCACACAGATGTGATTATTCTAGTAGGCAGAGGGTTACTAAAAGCCCTGCAGAAAAAATTACTGTTTATAGAAAGTCAAACTAAAAAGAGGAAATACGGGGATTATAGCGGTGCCAAAACATACACATTACATCATAGTAAAAACCAGAAATATTTTATTAACAAAAAATTCTTAAAAGGTTGACATAGAGTTCACAAAAGCAAGGTGTGCATCATAATTCATATATTTAAAAAACAATTATGTAGCGGAAATTTTATTTACGAAACTTGGCCTGAGAAGCGCGGCGGCCAGTTCCGTAGGTAGGTATTTAGATGTCCGACATGTTTCTCCAGTGATGGCTTCCTCAGGGACAGATGTTTGATACCTATAGCACTACAATTTAATCTATGCAAGAAAATTGACAATCAGGCAAAATTCTATAATCAAAATATAATATAAGTGCATGTAATGTAAGTGGATACTTAAAAATGTTTGCGGGCTGTCAGACAAGAACCGACCACATCCGCCCAAAACGAGCCCACATATGCCCCACGCACACAAGATGCCAGGCGGTCCCCATCCCCCCCAAAAAAAGACCCCCAGCCAGATCCCCATAGGATGGTAAATGTGTACCTGTAAATCACCAGGGACAGGCGCAAGGCACCCTCAGCAAGGCCTCAAGCACAGACTACGTTCGATAGCTGCAGGGGGCAGATAGAAGGACCTGACAGAGAGTATCTTTAGAGAAGAAAATATTATGTTTTAAAATACAATTATAGTGGGCTCTGGACAAGCCTATAAGGGGCCCACTGGGACTCACATAGTCTCACCTATACTTACAATAATTAAATGAACAGGTAATATGCAGGACACCGATAAACGATTAGTTAAGGATATTATGGATACCATAGATCATGAGTTAGGTATAACGCTCTGAAAATGATCAAAAAAATTCATATGTGAAAAAAACCCATAAAAATAAAAAAATATATACAGCCAGCTATATCTATGGGTCAATGATATACACTACATATATACTGAAAATTGAACATCACTTGCACTTACCCATAGGCATAGTGCAATGAATTAAGTCAATGGTTGGTATAAAAGTTACAGTTGGTAGTATCGCTCAGTATGTCATGTTGAGAATTAAAAACAAAGCATGATGTTAGTGAGAGCAAACTATAAGAAGGACTGGGCATTACAGAGAAAAATTTATACAATAAATGTGCCTACCGAGCCAAAAAGGCAGGTACCGAGGCGGTGACCTGTAGGTCCCTGGCGAGTGTACCGGCCAGGGATGCCGGCGTTCTTATGCCCCCCACACGTGCGGCGTCACCGCACGTGTGAGCGGACACAATAAAGCCATTGCGCATGCGCAACTAGCCGCTGCCTCCGGGCCTACAAGGTCCAGGAGGCATAGCGGTAGTGTCATAGTAACGTGTGTAAACACGTTACTGACACAGCGCGATATTGGACAGCCAAGCAAGGCAGCCCAATACCTGGGATGTTATGATCCGAGGATCACCAGTGTGCAAGGCTACCAACGGGCAGAGGGGATACCAATGCCCTTGGGTGTCCATACAGCTGTAATAAGTCCGTAACATGAGGCCATGACGCCGGATGGGTCCCGCGCCGTACATGGGAACCCACAGGGACCACAGAGCAGGGAGTACCCAAAGGGTCCTGCAGGGGAGTGGGAGGGGGGGGGGAAGGGGGGGAGGGAAGGAGCCAGGCACCAAAGGTACGCGCGGCCACACAAGGGCACGATGAAAAAGATGAAGGTGAGTGGGAGCACACCTGGGGTCAGAAAAAAGCCCCAAAAAGAACATCTGCACACAAAGGCGTGTAAATAAGGAGAAAGAAAAGAAGGAAAAAGAAAGGGAGGGGCAGGAACCCAGGCGTGTGCCCACATACTCTGGTCCGACAGCTCGCAAAGTAACTCACATTGTTGTTATAGAATATAATATAACACCTGAAAAATACAATGAAATATAGAAAAATTATCCACATGTATGTTACAGAAAAAGAGAATTAAAGAACAAAGTTATTCATTTAATACAGCCTATACAACCTGTGTCCACTATTATGCGTCAAGGAAAAGCGAGCTGTGTAAAATTAAACTAAGTCCAATACAGACCAAAATGGACCTCTGAGTTGGGGAAGAAAGAGCAAGCGGGAGGAACATGGTATTTGTGTAAAGCCACGATAAGGGCTGAATTAGAGAAATGACTTAAAGCTGATATATTCATTGAGCCCCGGGTATTTGGTGGCATCTAGAGTATGTATCCATTTTGTCTCCAATTGGAGTAATTTTTGATCTATATCACCTCCTCTGGCATGTGCAGGAATATGTTCCAAGGCTGTAAATCCCCATGACATGGGGGTCAAAATTATGAAAATCTGCAATATGTCGGTTAATTGAAGTGGAAGTCTTGCGTTTGTATAAGGGTTTAATATGATCGCGAATCCGTACGCAAAATGGGCGTTTGGTTTTTCCGACATAGTAGCTGCCACACATACAAGTGGCCAGATATACTATGCCAATAGTTTGACAAGTGACTTTGTGCTTGATTTTATGAATTTGGCCATTTGGAAGCGGGGTTTCACGTGTGTCATAGATAAAATCGCATATATCACAATTGCCACAAGGAAATGTGCCAAAGGCTGGTAAAGTAGAGTCAGATTTAGGTGCATGATGACTAGCTGTGATTTTATCTCGTAAGGATGGAGAACGATGGTAAGTAATCTGAGGCTGAGATTTAATGTATTTTTTGATGGTATTGTCCGCAGTAAGAAGAGGCCAGAACTTATTTAGAATGTCCCTGACCTCTTTGTGATGTTGGGAAAATTCAGTTATAACGCGGACGGGCTGGAATTCGTCCGTGCATTTGTTAGAGTATATTAATTTTGTTCTATCCAGTTTTTTCACTTTGTTGAAAGCCTGTTTCAAGAGTTTGTGACTGTATCCTCTAATTTTTAGTCTCTAATAGAGATCTCGGGAAGCCGCAAAAAAATCCTTTTCATGCGTGCAATTGCGCTTAATGCGTAAATATTGGCTGTATGGAATACTGTTCAATAATGGTTTCGGATGAGCACTTTTAGCGTGTAGAATAGTATTTCCCGAGGTCTCCTTACGATAAAGAGATGAGGAATAATTACCATCCCGGTCCAGTTGTATTTCCAGATCCAGAAAGGTAATCTTCCTCTGGCTACAATGCATCGTGAACTTAAGGTTGTATGAGTTTACAGCCAGTGTTTCTATAAATTTAGAGAGGTGTTCCCGAGTACCAGAACAAAAGAAGATGACATCATCAATATACCTGTGCCACGACACCACGTGGCACAGGTAATTAGCAAGGTCAGAGTTGGAAAAAAGTTCCCTTTCCCACCCCCCCGGGTACAGGTTGGCGTAGGATGACGCACATTTCGTGCCCATAGCTACGCCCTGTACCTGGAGGAAGTGGGAAGTGCCAAACATAAAATGGTTACGCGTCAAAATAAAACTCAAGAGATCAATCACAAAGTGACCATAGGCCTCAAATTTAGGGCCTCTTTCCTGTAACAATTTGGAAACTACTCTAATGCCATTATTGTGAGGTATAGTGTTGTATAAGCTTTCTACGTCTAATGCCACCATCCATGTATTGGATGGAAGATGCAAGTCTTCCAAAATACGAAGGAGATGTATAGTGTCTTTTACATGAGAAGGAAGAGCCAGCACATGTGGATTCAGATACTTATCCACAAGCGCACTTGCATTTTCCGTTAAACCTAAACATCCTGACACAATAGGAAGACCGGGGGGGTTTTTTAGAGATTTATGGAGTTTTGGCAGAGCGTAGAATGTAGGTATTCTGGGATCCTTTACATTTAGGAATTTCCAAGTATTGACATCTATGGTTCCTTTTTGATAGGCAGAGAAGATAAGTTCGTAGTATTCATTGGCAAAATTTTCAATGAGTGATCGTGAGATAGGTCGGTACCAGTCCTTATTATCGAGGATGTTGCGGCACATGGATTCATATGCCGCAACATCCATAACAACTACGTTCCCTCCCTTGTCGGCTGGTTTTATTATCAGCCCAGGGTGGTTCTGTAGGGATTTGAGTGCCTGTTTCTGGGCAAGGGATAGGTTAGAAGGGTATGAGGTGGAGAAGTCATAATGTTTGATGGTATTACTAATCTGTTCCACAAATGCCCAAATATTAGGATTCACTGAAAGATTGGGGAAAGCAGTGGATTTAGGTTTAAAAGATGATGGGGGGGGGGGACACCCCTGAGGCCACAATGCCATCACTGTCCAAGTGCCACTGGCATTCGTCCTCGGTGCCACCCTCCTCCAAAAGTGTTAGTAAGTCTTCAATAGCCTGAATTTCGGCCAGTGTAGGAACTTTGTTTTCAAGTGATGGCTCAACTGCTTGAGTTTTTACAGGTTTATCAAAGATAACCTTATACATTAGTTTTCTTGCAAATAGGTGGATATCTTTGACAAATTGGAATTTATTAAAATTGCGCGTTTTTTTTTTTTTTGTTTATAGAAAGTGTATCACAACCAAAAAGCAAACAATTACTATCTTGCAGGCTTACCAATCCTTCACCACTTCAATACAGGGCACTTATACACCTTCCCGCCCAGACCAATTTTCAGCTTTCAGCGCACTTTGAATGACAATTGTGCGGTCATGCTACACTGTACCCAAACTAATTTTTTATCATTTTGTTCCCACAAATAGAGCTTTCTTTTGGTGGTATTTGATCACCTCTGGGATTTTTATTTTCTGCTAAACAAATAAAAAAAGACCGAATACTTTGAAAAAAAAAGTTGTTTTTTTTTTTCTGTTACAATACTTTGTAAAAAAGTAAGTTTTCTCCTTCACTGATGGGGCTGCACTGAGGTGGCACTGATGGGCACTAAAATGCGGCACTGATAAGCAGCACTGATGGGTACACATAGGTGGCACGGATGGGCACTGATGTACACTAATGGATGGTACTGATGGGCATCACTGATTGGCAAGCATCCATTGTGGGCACTGATTGGCATCCCTGGTGGCCATGGGTGGCATACCTGGTGGTGACTAGTGGTGGGCATCCCTGGTGGTGTCCCTGGTAGTCCAGTGTGGGCATCCTGGGGGGGGGGGGATTGTACACGGCTGATCACGTGATAAAGAGTCTCCGTCAGAGACTCTTTACCTAGATCGGTGTTGCGGTGTAAAACGACCGCCGTGAGCGGCTTGTAATCCTGAAAGACGTCATATGACGTCCGGTGAGGATAACACAACCACTTTGCTGATGTCAGTTTGCTATACGGCGGGCAGCAAGTGGTCAAATGTGGTAGCTGTATTCGTTTTCTTTTTTGTAGGCTTTTATTCTTATTTTCACCTGGTGATCCAGGTCTGTTACCTTCTAGCTTCCTTTAATGTGGTGGTAAACTCCGCATTTTGGTTTTTAGCTACAGGTAGGCTTATAATAAAGCTTACCTGTAGGTTAAATAAATATTTCCTAAACGTGCACCCCAGGCGCAGGAGTGACATCATCACGGTCGGCCATTCAAGCAGCTGCAGCCCGCGAACCCAGATGGAAGACCGGGTAAAGATGGAAGCCTCTGCAACGGTAACAGCATGCTGATTGAGGGCTTCATTTCAAGGTTTCACTAGCAGGTTATTCCCTTACCTTGCAGGTAGAGAGGTTTTTTTATTTCAAAGTTTATTACTGCTTTAACAGACCAGGGTGTCCATCAAAAAGTGGGAATTAGGGGGCTGAGACAAACCATTTAACACAGGCAGAGGTACCAACAATGCTTATCTTTTCATTTATGTAATCATTTATCCAAAATAGAAAAAGAAAAAGACTGATTTAAGTGAGAAAATAGGTTAATTGGGGCTAAATTTGTTAGTCCTGTACTCAGGGCAGGACTTAGGGTGGTGGGGGCCCCTGGGCTTGAGTCACTTTCGGGCCCTACCTTTTATACATTACCGTAGTTATCGGCGTATAACACGCACCCCAAGTTTAGGAGGGAAGTTTAAGGAAAAAACTTACATTTAAATGCCCATCAATGCAGCCTTGCACAGCGTCCATCTGCAGCCTTGTCCAGTGTCATTTGCAGCCTTGTCATTGCAGTCTTGAAGTTTAAAAATGGCGCCGCCGAGATACAGAGTCCTGTGTATCACGGTGGCTCTTGGGTCCTCTCGACGGCTCTTGGGTCATCTTGCAGTCCTGAGCGGAGCCGAGAGTAGCCGAGTGTTTGGGTACAGCATCACACAACTGCGCAATTGTCAGTTAAATCGACGCAGTGCTGTATCGCAAACAAAAATGATTGAAGTGCAATATTTCTATTATTACATTGTTATATAAAATAAAATAGTTCAACTCACCATAAGCAGAATCAGTCGGAGCCTGAGCGTGTCACTTGCCCCATCACTTGTCAGCGGATGCAGGGTGTCACTTGCCCCGTCACTTGCCAGCGGATGCAGGGTGTCACTTGCCAGCGGATGCAGGGTGTCACTTGCCAGCGGATGCAGGGTGTCACTTGCCAGCGGATGCAGGGTGTCACTTGCCACATCACTTGTCAGCGGATGCAGGGTGTCACTTGTCAGCGATGCAGGGTGTCACTTGCCACGTCACTTGTCAGCGGATGCAGGGTGTCACTTGTCAGCGATGCAGGGTGTCACTTGTCAGCGATGCAGGGTGTCACTTGCCAGCGGATGCAGGGTGTCACTTGCCACGTCACTTGTCAGCGGATGCAGGGTGTCACTTGCCAGCGGATGCAGGGTGTCACTTGCCACGTCACTTGTCAGCGGATGCAGGGTGTCACTTGCCACATCACTTGTCAGCGGATGCAGGGTCACTTGCCAGCTGATGCAGGGTGTCACTTGCCACGTCACTTGTCAGCGGATGCAGGGTGTCACTTGCCACGTCACTTGTCAGCGGATGCAGGGTGTCACTTGCCAGCGGATTCAGGGTGTCACTTGTCAGCGGATGCAGGGTGTCACTTGCCACGTCACTTGTCAGTGGATGCAGGGTGTCACTTGCCAGCGGACGCAGGGTGTCACTTGCCACGTCACTTGTCAGCGGATGCAGGGTGTCACTTGCCAGAGATGCAGGGTGTCACTTGCCACGTCACTTGTCAGCGGATGCAGGGTGTCACTTGCCAGCGGATGCAGGGTGTTACTTGTCAGCGGATGCAGGGTGTCACTTGCCAGCGGATGCAGGGTGTCACTTGCCAGCGGATGCAGGGTGTCACTTGCCAGGTCACTTGTCAGTGGATGCAGGGTGTCACTTGCCAGGTCACTTGTCAGCGGATGCAGGGTGTCACTTGCCAGCGATGCAGGGTGTCACTTGCCACGTCACTTGTCAGCGGATGCAGGGTGTCACTTGCCAGCGGATGCAGGGTGTTACTTGTCAGCGGATGCAGGGTGTCACTTGCCAGCGGATGCAGGGTGTCACTTGCCAGCGGATGCAGGGTGTCACTTGCCAGGTCACTTGTCAGTGGATGCAGGGTGTCACTTGCCAGGTCACTTGTCAGCGGATGCAGGGTGTCACTTGCCAGCGATGCAGGGTGTCACTTGCCACGTCACTTGTCAGCGGATGCAGGGTGTCACTTGCCAGCGGATGCAGGGTGTTACTTGTCAGCGGATGCAGGGTGTCACTTGTCAGCGGATGCAGGGTGTCACTTGCCATCGGATGCAGGGTGTCACTTGCCAGCGGATGCAGGGTGTCACTTGCCAGGTCACTTGTCAGCGGATGCAGGGTGTCACTTGCCAGGTCACTTGTCAGCGGATGCAGGGTGTCACTTGCCAGCGGATGCAGGGTGTCACTTGCCATGTCGCCTGCCACCGGGTCGAAGGGGGCCCCGTCAGGTAGGATGTACGGGGGCCCCATGATTTCTAAAATTCGGGGGGGCGGCAAACTCCCGCCTGCTAGCCAGCCCGTTTTGTCGGCACCGCTGCTTATTTCACGGGGACCGATCAGGCTTGTGTACTCTCACTTCCTGGTAGCGGTGGAACGCACGATAGGGCGGACGTATGTGAAGCCTCAGCTGCAATTCCAGTGTGAAAGCCCGAGTACTTTCACACTGGGGCGCTGCGCTGGCAGAACGTAAAAAAAAAAAAAAAAGTCTTGCAAGCAGCTTCTTTGCAGCGCTGTAGATGCTCCTAAAGTGGCCCTGCCCATTTAAATCAATGGGCAGCGCCGCTGCAGCAGAGCTTTGAGGGCGGTTTTAACACTTTTCTCGCCGAAAAGTTCAACAAAAACGACGGTCTGGGCGCTGCCAGTGTGGAAGTTCCCTTATAATGAAGTTTCTTAACAGTTCTTAACTGTGGTGACTTCATTAGGTTTCCTTTTTAGGCTTTTTATCTTTCATTTTCATCTCATGATCTGGTCAGTAGTACACTTCCTGGCTTAAGGGAGAAGCTCATTTTTAGTAACATTAAATGTAACATGTTACTAAAAACGCCTGCACCCCCAATGATCTCCCCTCCCCCCTCCACCCCAAAGGGGGCTTGTAGTTCTAAATGAACTGCAAGGGCGCTGGTGAGTGCTCTCATTCTTCCTGGACTTCAGTAACTGTCTGACCATGCTAATCGTGGGTCCAATTCTCTGTAGGCTTCTAATAAAAAAATTATAAATGCAAATGTCTTTCACGTGCAAAAAAAAAAAACTGCATTTATTTCTTTTTTTTAAAAAAGTGAACTTATCTTTTAAGATGGCTACACATATTGCATGGTTGTTTAACTTGTGGCCCTCCAGCTGTTGCAGAACTACAAGTTCCATCGTGCCTCTGCCTTAGGGAGTCATGCTTGTTTAACTGCTTCAATACAGGGATTTTTTACCCACTTTCTGTCCAGGCCAATTTTCAGCTTTCTTCAGCGCTGTCACACTTTGAATGACAATTGTGCGATCATGCAACATTGTACCCATATGAAATTTTTAGCACTTTTTTCAGGTGGTTTTTAATCACTGCTGGGTTTTTTATTTTTTGCTAAAAAAAACAATAAAAGACAGAACATTTTGAAAAAAAAACAGTTTTTCTTGGTTATTCTCAGTAAATTTTGTAAATAAGTGATTTTTCTCCTTCAATGATGTGCACTGATTAGGTGGCACTGATGAGGAAGCCCTAATATGTCACAGTGATGGGCACTGATAGGTGGCACTGATGAGCACTGATAGGTGGCACTGATGAGCAGGCACTGAATGGCAGCACTGATTGGTGTCACTGGGCACTGCAGGGGCTGCATTGATAATCAGGGCACTCATGATCAGTACCCCGATTATCTGTACAGACTCCTCTGCGAGGAGATGCCGCTGATCGGTTGAGCACCCATGCTCTATTGAGCAGCAATAGAGCAACCCTTGGACATCAGCATTGTTAACCTGTGAAGAGGGTAGAGTTAGATAGAATAGTATATGTATATGTAGTACAGGCAGGGCCGGACTTATCATTGGGCTTGACTGGGCTCAACGCAAGATAGGGTCTCCCATGTCTTGCATCATTTCCGGCTGATTACATCAAGTCCACCCCATCGTGCGTTCCACCGCTACCAGGAAGTGAGAGTACACAAGCCGATCGGTCCCCGTTAAATAACAAGCAGCGGTGCCGGCGAAACGGGCTGGCTAGCGGGCGGGAGTTTGCCGTGGATCCGGCCCTGCCCGCGGGGCCCCCTATTAAATGGGGCCCATGGGCTTGAGCCCAGTCAAGCCCAATGATAAGTCCGCCCTATTGTAGGGCGGACGCATGTGAAGCCCACAAGCATTGATTTCCTGGATGCGGTGAATGCTGTTCATTCACAGCTTGTTCCCACGCATGATCATTGTTTCCGCACTGAATCTTGGGAAGCCTGACACTAAGCTCCCAGGAGACAGTGCGGCGCCGGGGAAAGGCAATAAACATGCCTACTCCCATGAGAGGAGAGATAGGAAGTGCCACAATAAAATACAATATAAAGGTAATTACAGCTAAATTTTCGTGCGGCATTTGAACATCTATGCAATTAACTGAAGGGGATAAGATTAAGTTAAAAATTTGAGTGGAACCCCGCTTTAACAGAAGCTGGTCATTAGACTGGCTTCTGTTGAATGGCTCTACTGGAAAACCAGCATTCAATCAGTCTCTGCAGTACTGATCTGTGTATTCTGATGGGGGGGAGGCCCTGCTGTCAGAATACAATAGCACAGTGGGGGGAGATCCCTTCAACGTATCGCTTGTGTGGATGTGAGAATCTCATTTTTTTTTTTTCGTTCCCCCCTTCAACTCCATTCCCAAAAGGACGCCCGTTACAGGGAAACGTGTCGGGTGGAGCCACATCTGTGATGTCACCATGCATGGGTCTGCTGATGAGGACCGCACCCATGCTTGTGGAACCTTGTAACCGCTTTTAGATGCTTTGAAAAATGTAAGTGCAATACTTTTTGTAATAAAATCCTTTTGTAATAAAAGACAATACAGCAACAATACAATTCAATACAAGAGGATTAGGAGGGCCCTGCACCTGGGAACTTACAATCCAATAGAAAATTAACGTGTATACCCAGCTTTATGCATGTTGAAAGGAGAAAGAAGTCCAGAACATCTTTCTTTTTTTTCAGCACACTTCAACAACAATAGTGCAGCAAATAGAAGGACAAACATGTGCAAATGTGTTTGCATGCAGGACACACATTAATTGTTGCTCTGTACTTTATGCTCCTTACATGATTTTTTCCTACTCATAACAAAACATACTTCTCACTCCCACTTCTTCACAAGGACCTGCACTTTTACTAATAATCATCCTACTATACAGTATGACTTAGTATAAGCTAAAGTTCTTATTTTGATTTCTACTTTTTCCCCACCAAGGACTTTAGTGTTTCCATTAGCTACTTTTACAGAGTTGAATATACTCCATGAAAGCACATGAAATAATTAATATTTTTAAATTCATTATTTTTAGTAGTACCAATCGTTCAGTTTCAGGGAACAGGAAAAGTAAAGAGAGGGAACAAATGATTGCATTGAGTGGGGTGGTGCCATTCATCTGTGGACATTTATTTGCATTGCTCAGGACAGCGCTCCAATGTAACCATGCATGACTGCAGACTCCTACCTATCACTCTAGGCTATTTTATTACAGCAAATTTTACACAAAGAAAAAAAAAAAAAATCAAAATTCACATGCAAAAGAAGTTGCTGATATACTACTAGTTCCAGTTAGTGGTAAAAATGTAAAGACGAGAAATCCAAAGATGACGGTCTTCAACACTGTGGCTAGTTACAGAGGTGCTTAGGATGACCTCAGGTATGGAAGTGCTAATACCCTGGGACCCCATGAATCTATACTGGCCTTGGTTTGGAAACCAAATACATGGGGATCCCATCTATTGCAAAGCCCGCATCCTTGGAACCTTCAAAACAGCCTCAAAGGTACGATGTTGGGGCTTTATTAGCTTTTTGGATACATTGTACTAGACTTGTACTTTGTATATTATATTAGGGGTTAACCGATTATTGGAGGGGCCAATTATTAGGGCCAATATTCGTGAATTTTCAAATAATCGGTATCGGTTAGAAACTTTTCGATATTGGTCAGACCTCCTCCCCCTGTCCCTGCATGGCAGTCTCTGCCAATCCCTGTCAGCGGTGAGGCGGACAGCAGAGAGATGACATTATCTCTCACTGCCAGCCTTGGCCACCTTGCATCAACACTCTTACGCCCCTACAGCAGGGCCGCGAAGGCTGCTCTTGACAGTGCTGCAGCCATGGGCGAGCAGAGAGAACGTTATGTCATCTCTCACCGCCCGCATGTGGAAGTTTACCTGCTTGGACGCCGTTGGGGAGAGGCTGCCAGAAGTAGTGTAAGTAGTGACAAGCTGCATATGGGTGGCAGGTGACGGTGACAAGCTGCATATGAGTGGCAGGTGATGGTGACAAGCTGCATATGAGTGGCAGGTGACGGTGACAAACTGCATATAAGTGGCGGTGGCAAGCTACATCTGGTGGCAGGTGACAAGCTGCATATGGGTGGCAGTGGCAAGTGACACGCTGCATCTGGTGGCAGGTGACGGTGGCAAGTGACATGCATCTGGGTGGCAGGTGACAGTAGCAAGTGACATGCTTCATCTAGTGGCAGGTGATGGTGATATACAGAATATTGGCACCTGTTATCGGCTATCAGCCTGAAAGGTGGAAGAAAATCGGTATCGGTCGACACCTATAGTATATCATGTGGTTAAATATCAGAAATCCTAGCTTTGCCTTTGAAGTCCCATCACAGTGCTAACATTTTAATGCAAGATCATTTGATAGTCCAATAGAAGCAGCAGAGGAGGTAGGAAGAAACAGAGAATGCTGCACTAAATATGTAACAATCGTAAGATTGAGACTGAAGAGGGAATGAGAAAACAACAGGGTAAGAACTTAAAGTGGTTGTAAACCTCCAACATGAAATATAAACAAGGCACATCCCTCTAGTGTGTATTTATCTCAATGCAATTTCTCTATGTTGCCTCATTCCTCTGCTATCTGCTTGAGTCACTTCTGACAAGTTTTCATGACATCAGGAGAAAAAAATAAGTGACAGGGAGGGAGCTCCAGCACACAGCCTGTGATAGCACACAACAGAACTGAGGCTGTCTATGTGAAAGGGGGTCCCTCCCTCCCCAATCAACTGTCAGTGAGCTCTGTAGAGTGCAACTTTAGCTCCCTACACCCTGCTTTCTAAAATCGCAGACAAGTTGTACAAATCGGTCACTTTGAACAGATCTAGAGAATAGAAAACTGCAGATAAAACAGGTACAACTTATATGGGACGATTTGTTTAATCTCTGTATTACCTGAGGCCAGTCACTTCACCGCGTATATGTAAACGTTTACCATCGTTTAAAGGGCAAGTTCACCTTTATAGAAAATCTGTAAAGTTTGGACCCCTCTCCATAACGGAGACATCAGGTCACCACTTTAGCGGTCCAGGAATTTAAAAATCTATGTGGCTTTCTCTCCTCTTCTCCAGCGCTGACAGGACGGGCTAGACGGGTCCTGATTGGTCAGCGCCGACCAATTAGAATGCCTCCTATACCTTTACGAAGTACGTTTAGTAGATTAAGCCGCAAGGTTTTCAAATCCCCTGATCAGTGAAGCAACGACCTGATGTGTCCCAGCGGATGATCGTGGGACTCAGGTACAGCGGGACCGGGGCGATGGAGAGGGGGTCCAGTGTAAGTTCCCCTTACAGATTTTCTGTAAAGGTAAACTTTGGGCTCATTTACACTTGCTTCGGCTTCAACACTCATTAACGGCTAGTTTACACTTGCTTCAAAACAAGGCTTTGGACAGACTTTGTTAAAGCTCTCTGAACGCTAGTCAAAGCCTCTGTCACTAAATAAAATGGTTAGCTTACAGTCCCGTCTGAAAAACCTTCAGTTTATTCCAACGGGAAAACCGGTCGTGTGTACAGGTCATAACACTTTAAGTCCAGGCAGTGATAATCATGAAGCATACATAGCTGAATATAAAAGTATATCATGTTTGCTGTTTGGCAGTACAATGTGTTATAGTTAACCTATGAAGGATGTTGAGTTCCACAGCTGTTCTAGATTTCCAAATTGTGCCTGGCTTAGTAAAAGAAAAAAAGGAATATCTTTTAAAAAATAGCAAGCAGTTTTGTTGAACCAAAGAACATTAGTTGTTTTTTTTTCAAGCATTCGTTTAGGAAAATTGTAAGTACATATTTCCTAGCTGACAAAATGAAAAGCTTCAATGACAAGACCCTTCAACCACATGACGTAACTCTGGTGTCAACAAGAAGCAGGTTGGAGCCAGGAACCTGTTATTGTTATGTACTTTGTACAACTGCCAAATCCCTATATCACCATAGAACATAGGGAGCAGTGACCAGAATCTGAGCTCAAACTACTCTCATTGAAAGATGGATGGGTAGCTTCTGGAACCCCACTGCAAGAGACACAGAGATTATATATATATATATATATATATATATATATATATATATATATATATATATATATAGACACACACACATACATACATCTCTACAAGTACATGCATATACAATATGTAAGTATTAACCTGTTTTTTTTATGTAAGAGTATGCACGTGTTTGTATTTCACAGCACAGACAACCTTAAAATTTAGAAAATCTTCTTAGCTATACAGTGCTAATTAAAACACAAAAAAAAAAGGACAGAGGTTTCACTCTAAAAACATATTAGAAATCCCCTGGTGAAAAATACCAGTTTATCTGCTAGCATGACAGATGTGAGGCAAGGGGCTGTCCCATTTCACGCACACAAAAATAAAGGTTCACCAAATAAGTACAGTTACTGCTCTGTCTTAATCAGAATGACATGAAAATTCTGGTAAAACAATATACTGGAAGGGATAAACTCATAGGTACAGGGGGTCCCCGGGTTACAAACAAGATAAGGACTGTAGGTTTGTTCTTAAGTTGAATCTGTTTGTAAGTCGGAACAGGTACATTTTTTAAGTGTAGCTCTAGCCAAAAAAAATATTTTTAAGCTTTTTGGATAGCATAGGGAAGGGTTAACACCCCTGTAACTTTTTTTTTCTGTGTGTGCCCCTGTTCAGAAGATTTCACCTCACTTTCTGTCCCAATGACAATTGGATTTTGAAAATTTTGGGTTGTTGTGGAAACAAGCCTTGGTGATAAAGCATCAGTGGAGGTACCTTTTCCCCATAACAGCTCTTAAGGAGTGAATTTCCCTTCCTAGGGGTAGATTTTCTCGCACTTCCTGTTGTCTCCCTCCGTTTGTAAGTAGGAGTCGTTTGTAAGTCGGATGTTTGTAAATAGGGGACCCCCTGTAATTCAACATAACAAATTGTTTTGAAAGTGTGTTAAATCATTTTTAGCTCATTGCATTATAAAAATAAAGGGGGAGATTTATTTTAGTGACCAACACATTCTACTTAAAGCCAAACACAAGCCAAAACTTGTTTTTTTTAGTTTTAGATTGAATGGATAAAGGTTAGAAGCTCACGGGGTGAGCCTGCTGCTGGTCCAGGCATCTGGGTGGATCCAGAATGTACACACACACACACACATACATATATACATACATACATACAGGTGCATCTCATAAAATTAGATTATCATCAAAAAGTTAATTTATTTCAGGAATTCAATTCAAAAAGTGAAACTCCATAGATGTGTTACACACAGAGAGATATACTTCAAGCATTTGAAGAGGAAGATGAGAGACATTCAAACCCAACAATGCAGACAAGCTGAAGGCCCCTATCAAAGCAACCTGGACTTCCATAACACCTCAGCAGTGCCACAGGCTGATCGCTTCCTTGCCACGCCGCATTGATGCAGTTATTCATGCAAAAGGAGCCCCGACCAAGTAATGAGTGCATACTATACTGTACATGGACATACTTTTCAGTAAGCCAACATTTCTCTATTAAAAATCCTTTTATTTTTTTATTGGTCTTATGTAATATTCTAATTTTTTGAGATACTGAATTTTGGGTTTTCACTACCTGTAAGCCATAATCATCAACATTAAAAGAAAAAAATGCTTGAAATATATCACTCTGTGTAACGCATCTATATAATACAGTATTTCAAAAGTGAGTACACCCCTCACATTTTTGTAAAGATTTTATTATATCTTTTCATGTGACAACACTGAAGAAATGACACTTTGCTACAATGTAAAGTAATGAGTGTACAGCTTGTATAACAGTGTAAATAGACAGTGTTTTAGACCTTGCGCTCCTCCACCTTCCATTTGAGGATGCCTTACAGATGCTCAATAGGGTTTAGGTCTGGAGACATGTTTGGCCAGTCCATCACCTTTACCCCTAGCTTCTTTAGCAAGGCAGTGGTCGTTTTGGAGGTGTGTTTGGGGTCGTTATGTTGGAATGTGGCCCAGTCTCCGAGGGGATCATGCTCTGCTTCAGTATGTTACAGTACATGTACAATGTTGGCATTCATGAACTGTAGCTCCCCAGTGCCGGCAGCACTCATGCAGCCCCAGACCATGACACTCCCACCACCATGCTTGACTGTAGGCAAGAAGACACACTTGTCTTTGTACTGCTCACCTGGTTGCCGCCACACATGCTTGATACCATCTGAACCAAATCAGTTTATCTTGGTCTCAGCAAACCACAGGACATGGTTCCAGTATTCCATGTCCTTAGTCTGCTTGTCTTCAGCAAACTGTTTCTTGTGCACCATCTTTAGAAGAGGCTTGCTTCTAGGACGACAGCCATGCAGATCAATTTGATGCCATGTGAGGCAGGGGCGGATCCAGAGTCTAGTCTCGGGAGGGGCACTACCAGAAAATATATTTTTTTGGGGTACATATATCGGGGAAATGGCTGGTGTTGGCGCTTAAATCATCACGGCACCATGGTTGTTATGGTGTCAGGATGATTGAAGCGCATTATTACTATTATTACATTGTTATAAAAAATTAAATAGTTTAACTCACCATAATGCAGAATCAGTGGGAGCCCCGAGTGTGTCACTTGCCACGTCACCTGTCACCAGATGCAGATTGTCACTTGCCACATGTTGAGGATTGTCATTTGCCATGTCACTTGCCACGTCGCCTGTCATAAGATGCAGATTGTCACTTACCACGTCGCTTGTCACCAGATGCAGATTGTCACTTGCCACGTCGCCTGCCACGTTACGGATTGTCACGTCGCCTGTCACCAGATGCAGATTGTTACTTGCCACGTCGCCTGCCACATGCTGCGGATTGTCACTTGCCACGTCGCTTGTTACCAGATGCAGATTGTCACTTGCCACGTCGCCTGCCACATGTTGCGGATTGTCACTTGTCACGTCGCTTGTCACCAGATGCAGACTGTCACTTGCCACATGTTGCGGATTGTCACTTGCCACGTCGCTTGTCACCAGATGCAGATTGTCACTTGCCACGTCGCCTGTCACCAAATGAAGATTGTCACTTGCCACCTGCTAAGGTGGTCTCTTGTGTCCCAGAGACAGGCAGCAGAGAGATGATGTAATCTCTCTGCTGCCGCAGCTGCCTGCATGGTGAGGGGGGAACTGCAGGGATGCAGGGCGGGCGCCGGGCGGTGAGAGATGATGTCATCTCTCTGCTCCCCCGCCCGCTGGCTCCCTGATTGGCCAGCAGCCCGCCCACAAACACATCGAGCGGCGCCGGCACATCTCACCAACTGAGCCGCCGGGCCAGCCCGCTGTCCCTCACCTGCGGAGCCGCCCGGCGGCTCTTTCTCCCTAACCTATGGAGCCGCCCGGCGGCTCTTTCTCACTCACCTATGGAGCCGCCCAGCGGCTCTCACACTTACGGAGCCGCCCGGCGGCTCTTACATTTACGGAGCCGCCCGGCGGCTCTCACACTTACGGAGCCGCCCGGCGGCGGGCTCTCTCACAGTCACTCACCCGCATTTCTCGGAGGGGGCAATTGCCCCGTTGCCCCCCCTGGTGTGAGGTGCATGGTCTGAGCACTAACAGGCTGTCCCCCCACCCCTTCAACCTCTGCAGCAATGCTGGCAGCTTTTATACATCTATTTCCCAAAGACAACCTCTGGATTTGACACTGAGCACGTGCACTCAACTTCTTTGGTTGACCATGGCGAGGCCTGTTCTGAGTGGAACATGCCCTGTTAAACCGCTGTATGGTCTTCGCCACCATGCTGCAGCTCAGATTTAGGTCTTGGCAATCTTCTTATAGCCTAGGCCATCTTTATGTAGAGCAACAATTCCTTTTTTTCAGATCCTCAGAGAGTTCTTTACCATGAGGTGCCATGTTGAATTACCATTGACCAGTTTGAGAGAGTGAGAGCAATAACACCAAATTTAACACACCTGCTCCCCATTCACACCTGAGACTTTGTAACAGTAACGAGTCACATCACACCAGGGAGGGAAAATGGCTAATTGGGCCCAATTTGGACATTTTCACTAAGGGGTGTACTCACTTTTGTTGCCAGCGGTTTAGACATTAATGGCTGTGTGTTGAGTTATTTTGAGGGGACAGCAAATGTACACTGTTATACAAGCTGTACACTCACAACTTTACATTGTAACAAAGTGTAATTTCTTCAGTGTTGTCACATGAAGAGAAATAATAAAATATTTACAAAAATGTGAGGGGTGTACTCACTTTTGTGAGATACTGTATATACGAGTTTCACTTTTTGAACTGAATTACTAAAATAAATTAACTTCTTGATGATATGCTAATTTTATGAGGAGATGCCCATAATATATATATATATATATATATATATATATATATATATACACACATATACACACACACACACAGTCAGGTCCATAAATATTGGGACATTGACACAATTCTAATCTTTTTGGCTCTATACACCACCACAATGGATTTGAAATGAAACGAACAAGATGTGCTTTAACTGCAGACTTTCAGCTTTAATTTGAGGGTAGGGTATTTCCATCCAAATCAGGTGAACGGTGTAGGAATTACAACAGTTTGTATATGTGCCTCACACTTTTTAAAGGACCAAAAGTAATGGGACAGATTAACAATCATCCATCAAACTTTCACCTTTTAATACTTGGTTGCAAATCCTTTGCGGTCAATTACAGCCTGAAGTCTGGAACACATAGACATCACCAGACGTAGGGTCTCATCCCTGGTGATGCTCTGCCAGGCCTCTACTGCAACTGTCTTCAGTTCCTGCTTGTTCTTGGGGCATTTTCCCTTCAGTTTTGTCTTCAGCAAGTGAAATGCATGCTCAATCAGATTCAGGTCAGGTGATTGACTTGGCCATTGCATAACATTCCACTTCTTTTCCCTAAAAAAACTCTTTGGTTGCTTTCGCAGTATGCTTTGCGTCATTGTCCATCTGCACTGTGAAGCACCAACCAATGAGTTCTGAAGCATTTTGCTGAATATGAGCAGATAATATGCCCGAAATACTTCAGAATTCATCCTTTTGTCAGCAGTTTTACATCAATAAATACAAGAGAACCAGTTCCATTGGCAGCCATACATGCCCACACCATGACACTACCACCACCATTCTTCACTGATGAGGTGGTATGCTTTGGATCATGAGCAGTTCCTTTCCTTCTCCATACTCTTCTCGTCCCATTACTCTGGTACAAGTTGATCTTGGTCTCATATGTCCATAGGATGTTGTTCCAGAACTGTGAAGGCTTTTTTCGATGTTGTTTGGCAAACTCTAATCTGGCCTTCCTGTTTTTGAGGCTCACCAATGGTTTACATCTTGTGGTGAACCCTCTGTATTCACTCTGGTGAAGTCTTCTCTTGATTGTTGACTTTGACACACATACACCTACCTCCTGGAGAGTGTTCTTGATCTGGCCAACTGTTGTGAAGGGTGTTTTCTTCACCAGGGAAAGAATTCTTCGGTCATCCACCACAGTTGTTTTCCGTGGTCTTCTGGTGTTGCTGAGCCCACCGGTGCATTCTTTCTTTTTAAGGATGTTCCAAACAGTTGATTTGGCCACATCTAATGTTTTTGCTATCTCTCTGATGGGTTTGTTTTGTTTTTTTAGCCTAATGATGGCTTGTTTCACTGATAGTGACAGCTCTTTGGATCTCATATTGAGAGTTGACAGCAACAGATTCCAAATGCAAACAGCACACTTGAAATGAACTCTGGACCTTTTATCTGCTCCTTGTAAATGGGATGAGGGAATAACACACACCTGGCCATGGAACAGCTGAGCAGCCAATTTTCCCATTACTTTTGGTCCCTTAAAAAGTGGGAGGCACATATACAAACTGTTGTAATTCCTACACCGTTCACCTGATTTGGATGTAAGTACCCTCAAATTAAAGCTGAAAGTCTGCAGTTAAAGCACATCTTTTTATTTTCATTTCAGATCCATTGTGGTGGTGTATAGAGCCAAAAAGATTAGAATTGTGTTGATGTCCCAATATTTATGGACCTGACTGTATATATATACACACACACACACAGTGGGCAAATTAAGTATTGAACTCATCACCATTTTTCTAGGTAAATATATTTCTAAAGGTGCTAATGCTTTTTTCATCACATGTGGGCAACAACCCATGCAATCCATACATACAAAGAAACCAAAACAAATAAGTTTAGAAATTAGGTTACGTGTAATAAAATAGAATGACACAGGGAAAAAAGTATTGAACACACTAACTGAAACTTACTTAAATAATTTGTGCAAAATCCTTTGTTGGTAATGACAGCTTCAAGACGTCTCCTGTATGGAGAAACTAGTTGCATGCATTGCTCAGGTGGTGCGATTTTGGCCCATTCTTCCACACAGTCCTCAAATCTTGAAGGTTTCGTGAGTCTCTTCTATGAACTTTGATCTTTAGTTTTTTCCATAGATTTTCTATTGGATTTCAAGTCAGGTGATTGGCTGGGCCATTCTAGCAGCTTTATTATCTTTCTTTGAAACCAATGGAGTTTCCTTGGCTTTGTGTTTAGGATCATTGTCTTGCTGAAATGTCCACCCTCATTTCATCTTCATCATCCTGGTAGATGGCAGCAGATTTTTATCAAGAATGTCTTGTTACATTTTCCCATTCATCCTTTCTTCAATGACATGAAGTTTGCCAGTACTGTATGCTGAAAAACTGCCCCACACCATGATGTTCCCACCTCCAAACTTCACTGTTGGAAGGTTCACATGGTGTGTATGATGGCATCCAAAGAGTTCAATTTTGGTCTCTTCTGACCAGATCATAGTCTCCCAGTATTTCACAGGCTTGTCTAAATGTTGTGCAGCAAAATTTAAACATTCTTCAACATGCTTTTTTTCAGCAATGGAGTCTTGTGTTTGAATGCATTACTTCTAGTTTTCTTTGAAACAATTGTACCTGCTAATTCCAGGTCTTCCTGAAGTTCTCCACAAGTGGTCCTTGGCTCTTGGACAACTCTTCTGATAATTCTTTTCACTCTGTCAGAAATCTTGCGAGGAGCACCTGGTCGTGGCCGGTTTATGGTGAAATGATGTTCTTTCCACTTCCGGATTATGTAATTTATCCTAAAACAACATATCAAATAGATAATTTCCTCTACACCACTGCCCCTTTAAGCAATACCTACTAGACAAGCAACACATGGGCATTTATCAAGCATTCTTGAAGTGTTTTCAGTGCTTTCCGACCACACCAAAAACACATCATAAATGCTATAGGAAGATTAATGAACATTGCTTCATTCTTCATAAACAACACACGTGTGAATGAGCCCTAAGGCCTTATGCATGCTGGTCTCTTGTAAATGCTGTTTATCCAGACAGGAGATAATCAGAGTTATAAACTCACCTAAACAAACAGTTTAGGTGAGTTTAGCAGAGATTAGGCGTTTCTTTCATTGGCCAGAATTTCAATTTATTCTGGCCAATTAAATAAATGCCGAAGTGCTAAATGTGCGAGTTTGAGCGTTTATGCGTGTTTAAAAGCATTCAGCATTTTTTGTGGTCAGAATTTCCACTCCTGAAAGCGATTTCAGGGAGTTCAGAAAAAACCTTCAAAAGAGACGTTTCTTTTTTTTTTTTAAATAATCATACTTACCTAACTGGATGCAGCATCTGTCCTCGGCGCCTCTAACACTGAAAAACGAGCAATCGATCACCGCAGATCTGTCCCCCCCCCCCCCCTCACAGGAGCACTGCGCTGTGGAGGGGATGGGAGCAGCTGGCTCAGCGGCTTGCTGAGAGGCAGAGCCGGGTGCCAGACCCGGCCTGTAGGTGGATCCCGACTCCACTGTTGGTGATCTTGCCCGAGCTTGGACCGGCTCTGTGATGTCAGCCAACAGCGGGCTTCTGCTGAAAATAAGCTTTGGCTGTACTTCTTCTTTAAACTCCTTTTCTGATAAACTGCAAAAAATGTCCATGTGTGCATAGACACATTGGATAACATAGAGGGGAGTTTAAAGAAAGACTGACAAAAAAAAAAAAAAAAAAAAAACACGCCCAAACTCACAAAAACATGGGTTTAACAGCGAGGCCTAATAGATACAAAATAATTCCTCAAAATTTTAATTTTTATAGCACCATCATTTTCTGTAGCTTTGTACAAAATGAAAGATGACAAATTAGTATAAAACTTGCTTGGCAGAAGGTAAAAGCACAGAAGGGAATTCATTCTCTAGGCTTTATATACAAAACTATTTGAAGAATACATCGAGAAAGGCAATTGACTGCAGCGAATCAGGAAAACAACAGCTAAATCTGGACTGGAATCTCTATGGTTGCTATGAGACAGTTTTTGCTCAGTTCTGTAATCAGGTTCCCACGTAGCACTTGTTTAAACATCACGGCTGATGAACTCATTGATTAGATATAAATAGGTACTGATATTGCTAATAATTAGGAATGAGTTTGTATTGTGAGAAATATAAAGGCTGCTATTCCTGACCTCTCTTTTTAAATTTTCAGTAGCCTGGCTGTCAGGCTAACCCAATGGCCCCAATCCCTTCTGAGTAAGGATGAGCTCTGGCGTGTTCGCATGCTGCACGTGCCGAGCCCGCCAGGAAGTCAGCACGGCGCAGTGCTAATCAAAGGCAGTGAGACATTTCCCGATGTGCGGCTGCAGAGATCGGGAAATGTCTCACTGCCTGTGACTAGCGCTGCGCCGTGCCGACTTCCTGGCGGGCTCGGCACGTGCAGCATGCGAACACGCCGGAGCTCATCCTTACTTCTGAGTTGAACAAATAGTGAAATCAGAATGAGATCATTGCTCTTGTTTTCCATGATGGTTAACTTTCTGGGTCAATGACTTTGACCGCTTTGAAGTTATGGAAAGCATTTTCTGTCTGAAGGATGCAATGATTTTTTTCCCAATACGTTTACTTAAAGTGGTTGTAAACCCTTACAGACCACTTTGACCTACAGGTAAGCCTAGATTAAGGCTTACCTGTAGGTCCAAGAAATATCTCCTAAACCTACACAGTTTAGGAGATATTTGCAAAAAGACAGGCACCGCTGTTTATGGTGCATGCGCCACAGACAGCGGCGCGCAGGCGCACTGAGCATGCTGCTGCTAACGGCGATGTGCATGCGCGGGAGTGACATCATCGCGGCTCCTGTCAATCACAGCGCCAAAGCCACGATACCCGGAAAGAAGATGGAGGCTCCGTAGCACAACGGTGACTTTGCAGGCTCCTGTGTCAGGTAAGTGACACATAATGGGCTACTATGCGATGCATAGTAGCCCATTATGCTTTACCTTTGCAGGGAAACAAAGAGGAAGTAAACCCACTATCACAGACACTTTCCTTTCTCAGATTACTGGCCATTTAGCAAGAGATTTCACATGAGGAGATGCATAGTGTCCAGCCCTGTGTAAGCTCCAAGTTGTTACTTTAAGCTTACACAGAGCTTCTTCTCTTTGGTCCCTGTAAGACGAATGTATCAGGTACAAAAGTAAGGCTAAGCATAAGAAGTAACCAGCGTTAATTTTAAAGTTCACATTAAATCACTTGCTTTGCCCTTCATAAAATTCTACTATCTATCAGAGTAGAGAAAAATTGTGATCATATCACCATTTAGATTCTAAGGAGCTGATTTACTAGAGCCTAGCACACACGGGCCGAATGTTGGGCGACATCCGCCAGTTGTATCCCCTTGTCAGAACACAATAGGACAGCAGGGGAGATCACCGTACTGACATTGGATTGTAAGTACAGCGGCTCTGACCTGAGCTGTCTGGTTTGTTTTTTTCCGTTCAGCCTCCTGGGTTGTACGAAAAAAAAACTATTATGCCATGTACACACGATCGGACATTCCGACAACAAAGTCCATGGATTTTTTCCGACGGATGTTGGCTCAAACTTGTCTTTCATACACGCGGTCACACAAATGTCAGAAATTCCGAACGTCAAGAACGAGGTGACGTACGACGAGCCGAGAAAAATGAAGTTCAATAGCCAATGGGCTCTTCTGCTTGATTCCGAGCATGCGTGGTACTTTGTGCACTGGAATTGTGTACACACGATCAGAATTTACGACAACGGATTTTGTTGTTGGAAAATTTGAGAACCAGCTATCAAATTTTGTGTGACAGAAATTCCAATGGAAAATGTCCGATGGAGCCTACACATGGATGGAATTTCCGACAATAAGCTCCCATCGAACATTTTCCGTTGGAAAATCCGACCATGTGTATTGGGCATTATTGAGTACTAGGCTTAAAACTGGAGAATGCAAAATCTGGGGCAGCTCTCATAGAAACCAAAAACCAGAATTTGGCCTCCAAGTTTATTTTGTCAAAGCTTAATTGAACAAGCATAAGTTAGAAGCTGATTGGCTACCATACACAGCTGCATCAGATTTTGCACTTTCCAGTTTTAGTAAATTAACCCCTAAGGGTCTTAGACGCTAAAGGCAGAAGGTTTTTTTATCGTAATGCAGCTGGGCACACACTGTGCATGCACGAGCCGCAATACGCGTTGTGAATGGCCAGGCAATCTTCTGGGACCTGTGATGTGTCCCAGAAGATTGCAGGGAGGGGGGGAGAGGAACTTCCTTCCGGCGCCAGGGGAGGAAGTGGGAGCTGGGTGCCTGTCAAAACTGGGTACCCGCCCCCCCAAAAAATGTGGCATGTCAGGAGGTCACCAGTACTTAAAGTGGAAGTTCCATTTTTGGGTGGAACTCCGCTTTAAAAGGTGGAAAAAATTCTGAAATTATTTATCTTTGTCTCATTTGTTTACATCACGGAAACCTGACATTTTAACAGGGTGTGTAGACTTTTTATATCCACTATACATCAGTTTACATCTGCATCTGTCATCATCTGTTTTTTGAAACTGATCAAAGCTCTATTTTTCTTCCATTAAAAAAATGTATCGGACGAAAAACAGATGTAAACTGACAAATGGTCAGTTTTTCATCTGTTTTTGCATTGGTAGTGGATGTACAAAAAAACTGACGAGCAAGGATGAAAAGCGGATGAATATTTCATCCATTTTGACGTGACTGAACCGACGAAATAAAACGGTCTGCATGTGTGAAAGGGGCCTTACACTCCTTATGGATTTCAGGATATAGGTTTTCTTGACGGTGTTATATTTACAAAACAGAGTCTCTGGGTCTGTTCTGCATTTATACAAATTTACCTGAAACTAAAGTTTCACTTTCAAAACTAAATCAAGGCAAACCTGATGTTTCAATTTTAAATTATAACAGACGCCTCCTGCTGAGACACTGCAGCAGGGTTTTGTATGCATCTCTTTGGTTTATGTTCAAAGAAATACAGAATTGCAAGGCGCAGACAGTCATCAGAGGTTGTGCTGAAAAACAATTTAGGCCCCTTTCACACGCCTGTCCATAGAAGTCAATGGGTGAAAAACGGACAGGCGGATCCGAGCGGGCCACCCATTGACTCCTATGGGCAGGCAGATGTCAGCAGAGATGTGTCTGCTGACACCTGTCTGCCATCCGATCAAAACAGACATAAGGCGATACGATTGCCATCCGTCTGGCGGATCGGATGGAAAACGGACATGCTGTCCCTTTTTGTCCAATCTCCCCATAGAAATCAGTGGCGCTCTGACAGGTACATCCCTGCTCAGTAAGCAGAGACAGACCGGTCATCCGCCGGGTCCCAGCGGAGATCAACAGAGCGATCTCCCACTGAGCTAGCATAGTCCGCTGAGCGGATCCGTCCCGTGTGAAAGGGGCCTAAGGTGTACAACATGTTGCTGCCCTCCAGAGATACTGCCCTCTGAAAAGGAGGCAATATGAATCTCTGTACAGAATGCAATTAGCTGTTTGCCAACCTGCAGCAGTCAATATACCACAACGGGGGGGGGGGGGGGCCTCCTACAGACACAGCGATGCAGCCGTACGTCAGTGCCTGTTTCCACCTGCTCCCCTGTAATTTGACACAGTGGGAGTCAGTCAGCAGATACCGACCAATGATTCATGGCCTGGACCTGCTAATCGGCTGTGTCCAATCACAGCCCAGAGCCCTGTGTTGACAATCAACACAGGGTTCTGTACAGAGGGAGCGATTGCTTGGTTTCTTTTCCCTGCAAAGAAACAAATTGATCTGTAGTAAAAAGCAGCACATATTACACATTGTTGGGCACACAATTAACCCCTTGACTGCCTCTAAATGTTAACCCCTTCCCAGCCAGTGTCATTAGTACAGTGCATATTATTAGTACTGATCACTGTATTAGTGTCACTGGAGATGTCAGTTCCCACAAAGTGTAAGTTCATGTCAGATTGCCCGTCTCACAGTCCCACTAGAAGTTGCTGATCACTGTCATTACTAGTATTAAAAAATACATGAATAAAAAGAAATGTATATATACACACACACCATAGTTCGTAGACACTATAACTTTCACACAACTAATTAATATACATTTATTGGGATTTTTTTTTTACCAAAGACATGTAGCAGAATATGTGAATAAGTGATCAAATACCACCAAAAGAAAGTTATATTTGTGTGAATAAAATTATATAAAATGTCATTTGGGTACAGTTGTTGCATGACTCAGCAATTAAAATTAGCGCCAGTTAAAGTAGTGCAGTGAGTGCAAAAAAAAACGTGCTGACAAATAATAGCAAATAATAGCAAACAGCAGCAGCATACAGTGCAATAACACAAAAAGTCTATGGAATGGGGAAAGCTGCGCTAAAAATAAAGTCCAAAACAGTTGACATCAAGACAAGTGAGTGTTCTTTGAAGATAAGAAGGGTCATAATAACACCACAGTGTGCATCCACAAATAAAGTGCCCGACCACCGTAGCTGTAGATTAGGCTTACCGGACGGCAAGCTTCAAAGGGCAGGTGGCTATAGCCCAGCCCAGGCCTTTAAGCTTGCTGATGACCACAATAGGAACCGTGTTCAGATGGTGAAGGTGGCTCCCCAGAACTCACGTCCGGCATCCACATAATTAGCACTTTACCCAAAAAGGAAAAGAACATAGGGCATGGACATGCCTATTGACAAAGACGTATTGACGAAACGCGCCTAGGGTGACCATACGGCTCTGTCAGCTGCTGCAAGCTCTACCTGGGTATCACCGAGGATGAGAATTCTACGATCGGTGAGCGAGTATCGTGATATGATGTACATTGGTTATACCATGACATGCAATTTTCTTTATATGTTCTTGTAAGTGCAATGGAAAAAGGGGGGTCCTTTTTGTGGAAATAAACTTTTAAACAACAGTTTCACACTATGAGGATTGTTTTTTTCCTATGTTAGGAGCTAATGAGACTGTCAGCGGTATTGGAGCTCGAATGACCAGACTAAGTGAGGGACACGCAGCAACCACTCAGGAGTTCTGATCGAGTATTGATGAAGTGGCCTTCCTATATGTGTCTGTTAACCACTTCCAGGCCAGCTCACGCCGATATACGTTAGAACTTTGAAGAGGGATTGATATGGCAGCAGCCAGCTACGGTATCCTTTTCTTCAGTGAGCGGTCCACTTGAAGATAAAAGTGGTCTCAGCAGCGGATTCGCCACAAGATCACTTTTATCGATGGCAGGAGAGGGCCCCCCCCGCTGCTCTCCGGTGTCCTCTGCTGCTTACCGGAGCTGTCGGTAGCGGCGGAGGTGATTGGGTCCTCTCCCTGACTTGGTATGGAGAAGAGGGAGGGGAAGATGGCCCCCAGCTGTCTCCATACCATTGCAGGGTGAAAGCAACGTCAAATCATCATTTACGCCCATAGCACTTAAAGCATATTTTTTTTATGACATTTAATTTAATTTTTTTTTATTGAATTTTAGTGTAAATATGAAATCTGAGGTCTTTTTGACCCCAAATCTCATATTTAAGAGGTCCTGTGATTCTTTTTTTCTATTACAAGGGATGTTTAAATTCCTTGTAATAGGAATAAAAGTGACACCGTTTTATTTTTTTTAAAAAGTGTAAAAATAAAAAATAAAAAAAAGGTAAAATAAATAAAAAAAAATAAATGAAAAAAAAATGTCAAACGCCTCCCGTCCCGCCGAGCTTGCATGCAGAAGCAAACGCATACGTGAGCAGCGCCCGCACATGAAAAACGGTGTTCAAACTACACATGTGAGGTATCACCACGATCGGTAGAGCAAGAGCAATAATTCTAGCCCTAGACCTCCTCTGTAACTCAAAACATGCAACCTGTAGAATTTTTTAAACATCGCCTATGGAGATTTTTAAGGGCAAAAGTTCTGCCATTCCATGAGCGGGCACAACTTTGAAGCGTGACATGTTGGGTATCAATTTACTCGACGTAACATTATCTTTCACAATATAAAAAACTAACTTACTAACTTTACTGTTGTGTTATTTTTTAACTTTAAAAAGTGCACTTGTAAGACCGCTGCACAAATACGGTGTGATAGAAAATATTGCAACGACCGCCATTTTATTCTCTAGGATGTTAGAAAATAAATATATAATGTTTGGGATTTCTAAGTAATTTTCTAGCAAAAAAACCTGCTTTTAAATCTCAGAAAGAAGCTCGGTCCTTAAGTGGTTATTGGGAAAGACATACCCAATAAGCGTTTACCCCATATGTGAGTGCATATTTTGAGAGGACTGGAATCACATCGTGTGGTAAAGGTTGTTATACTCTATCCGTCAAACCCCCTAATGAACACTCAATAGGATTATGTTCCAGTTGGACTTACCTGTCACAGGGTGCATTATGAACTGTGTTTAATACACTGAAGAGGGCTGCTTTAGTCTTATGGATCACCGGAGATTAACTTTTTAAGACTTATGATATATATGCATTAATATAGCAGCAGCCCGTTCGATCAATTTTTTTAACTTTAAGGCCTCAAGCCCATGGACGTTTTTAGAGCCGCTTTTTTGAGCGTTTTTTACAGTTTAAAAACGCCTCTCCATGTTAGCCTATGGCCTCATGCCCACCATGGCATTTTTGGGCTGTACATGGTATAGCCGTTTTTAACCCAGGACCAGTGCGTTCTGAGGCTCCAGCTCTAGAGCTGTAAAAACGTCAGACACCAGCAAAAGGTGTTAAACACGATTTAACGAGGCTTAACGCTGTGTTAAGCCTCGTCCGGCGTTTCGGTCTCTATTCAAAATCAATGGTTCCCTATGGGAGCCCATTGATTTGAATAGAGGTCACACCAGGAGTCGGGGGCAGGGTCCCCCTGCTCCAAAGCACCAACCCCCCATGTTGAGGGCGTGTGGCTTGGTATGGTCCAGGAGGGGGGGCACCCCCCCCTTTCCTGACCTGCCAGGCTGCGTGCTCAGATAAGGGTATGGTATGGCTCTTGGGGGGGGGGGGGGGGGGCACGTCATTTTTTTTTTTTGGTGTGGGTGTTCCCCTTATGATCTGTACCAGACTGTAGGGTCTGGTATCATCTTGGGAGGGGGGGGGGGGGGGGGGGGGACCTCACGCAAATTTTTTTTTTTTTAATTTTCGCTGGGTTCCTCCCTCAAGATTCTCAGCACACAAGTCGCACCGCAAGTTGGATCCAACTTCTGATGCGACCTCTATTCAAATCAATGACAGAGAAACGCGGCTAAAAGCCAGCGCGGAGTAACGTGCATTGAATTCAATGCAAAACTAAATAAAAAACTAAATATCACGTTTTTAACGCTGCTTTTTTCCTGGCATCTGTACTGGCTTTACACCCAGTTTTTTAAAACGTCCGTGGGCATGTAGCCTAAATTGTACCATTTTATCTAAGCGCTGGATGAGTGACATTGTTTACTTTAAGATTTAGAATGTAGATATTGCCCATGCTAATGATTTGTTGCAACAAATCACTGCTAGAAAACCCCCTACAAAGCTCTGTCTGCAGGCCTTACAAGATTAGCGTTTCTGAGAAATGGTCTTTGCTTCCTCCTAGTGAGTATTTGGAAAACTGCAACATGAGGACATGAAAGTAAAGCTGAACTTCTAATGAATTGGTAAGTATGTACTGTACTCATTTCTTAAAAGGGTGTTTTGAAAAGTGACGTTTTCCATGTGACAAAACCACTTGTGCATTTATAGTAGAAGTGCATTTTCAAGGGCTCTTGAAATTGCAGTGAAGTCTAAGAGAACTGGCCGCAGATATTATAATCTGATTATACAGTCTAGTACATTTAGATAAAAGTAAGGATGTATGGCCTTGCGTAAGTTCTACTGCATTCATATATTTAGAAGAGTTGTATGAACACTGATCTTATAAACTGGAACATAGGTCGAATGGAAAGCTGACCACATACCTTACACAGCGACTACACATTTATTTACTTGCAATGTAGTCTGACGGTCTATTTGATTGGAAAAAAAAATAGATTCTTTAGGTAGACACTCTCACTGCATAGTTTTGGTAATCCAAAGGAAGATGTACAGATTGTAAAATCAGATTGCACCAGGTCTAGCTGAAAACTTTACATTTTCATAGCTTTATAGTAAGGTTGAATAAAGATGCTAGTCCATCCAGTTCAACCTGTGTGTGTTTGTGCTCATGTCGATAAAAGTGATTACATACATACATACATATTCCTGTATGTTGTGTTCATTAAGATACAAGTCCAAGAGTCTGAAAACTATCAATACTCCCCGCTGACACCTCCAATTGTGGAAGAGAGTTCCACATCCTTATTGCCCTGACAGTGTAAACCCCCTATGCAGCTTAAAGTGGTTGTTAACCCACTTCTATAAAAAGCTCTCATCCCCTCTGTAATATAACAATAAGTGCCCCTGTGCCATATAAAAAAATATGCTTATCTTTACCTATAACACAGCGGCTCCCAGAAAACAGGAAACTCCTCGGCTCCCTCCTCTGCAAGGCTGACAGCTCCAGTGGGCGGGGCTGAGCACTGCCGCTGACGTCAGCCAGGGAGGAGAGGAAAGAGGAGAGAGCCAAGGACTCACGTGATCGCCGGGATGCCGCTGTGTTATAGGAACAGATAAGCATATTTTTTATATAACACAGGCACACTTAGGCCCCTTTCACACTGGGGCGGGGTCGGCAGTAAAGCGCCGCTATTGTTAGCGGCGCCTTACCATCGGTATTCAGCCGCTAGCGGGACGGTTTTACCCTCCCCCGCTAGCCGGCGAGAAAGGGTTAAAAACCACTCTGCAGAGGCGCTTTCCCGGCGGTATAGCCGCGCTGTCCCATTGATTTTAATGGGCAGGAGCGGGGAAGGAGCGGTGAATACACCGCTCCTTCCCTGCTCCAAAGATGCTGCTGGCAGGACTTTTTTTCCCGTCCTGCCAGCGCACCAATTCACACTGGATACAAAGCAGCGGCACTTTCGGGTCAGTTTGCAGACGCTATTATTAGCGCAATAGCGCCTGCAAACTGCCCCAGTGTGAAAGGGGCCTTATTGTTATAATACAGAGGGAATGGGAGCATTTTATTTTAATTATGAGAGCAACAGGAGCGGAGGGGGCAGGCGCTGACACGAGCAGACAGGCAGGGAGGGAGGGGGGAGAGGACAGAGCAGGGCTGCGGATGACAGAGGCACGTAAACTGACCAGTGTCAGGGCTCAGCACAGCTTACAAGGGGGAGGACATAGCCAGGTAGGATCAGCCAGGTTTTTTAGGTGTTACAGGGGGCCGAATTACACAGCACAAGCACTGTGCTGTATAACATGGTTTAACCACTTCAGCCCCGGAAGGATTTGCTCCCTTCCTGACCAGGCCCTCTTTTTTGATACGGCACTGCGTCGCTTTAACTGACAATTGCGCTGTCGTGCGAACAAACAGTTAAACATACATTGGTCTAATATGATGTCTATGTGATCCTTGCAGGAATCACGCTGTCACCTTATTCATGAAAAATATATTATGAAATCAGTCATAGCGGTACAGTTTACTGGGTTATGAGGTGGTGCTATGTGCAGTTGTACATGGTAAAATAGCATATTGTAGATTATTGTGTACACCTGGCACCCGCTTGGGAGCTACTTTGTGATTGGGGTCTACTGAGAGGCCCCTGAAGCGGTGGAGGGATCTGCCAGCCACTTAGACCAGACTTTGCTATATTTGTTGGGGCAGCCTCTGTTGTCATATGTGTCTTTATACAGAGGTAAGCTATTGTTAATTAATTGTTTCCACAGGGAGAGAGCAGGGGGGGTTGGTTTGCGCCAACTAAGGGCTATAGCTTTACGGGCATAGAACAGGAGCAATGCCACCAGTGTGCGTCCCGCCACCGTAGGAATTAGTTGTTCTACCAGGCCTAGTATGCAGATTGACATTGATGGTTGTAGTGGCACAGAGGTGATTTGTGTGATAAAGTCCAATATCTCCCTCCAGTATCCGACAATTGCCGGACAGGTCCAGAAGATGTGGGTGAAGTCCCCAGGAGTCCCACCACATCTCTAACATCCGGGAGGGGAGTCGGGGTTCATTTTGTGTA
Source organism: Aquarana catesbeiana (assembly GCF_042186555.1). Classification (NCBI taxonomy): domain Eukaryota; kingdom Metazoa; phylum Chordata; class Amphibia; order Anura; family Ranidae; genus Aquarana; species Aquarana catesbeiana. The sequence goes on from NC_133326.1 coordinate 145,625,300, forward strand.
GTCTGTGAGGGGTAAAATATGCCCGATGGACTATCTTGAATTGGATCAGGCGATCTCTCAGAGAGACCAGGGAGCTAAATGGGAAATCCCATATGTCATCCCAGTCATCGTTGTCAAAATTGGGGATGTCATGGGACCATTTAGATCTTAGCTTTTCCATAGTCGGGAGGGAGGTGACAGTCAGGTGTGAATATAATTGAGAAGTGGGTTTTTTCGCACAATCTGATCTAAGAAGGTCTTCCAGTGAAGATTGGACTAGTTGAGGAGGGGAGCTGGAGAATTGGTGACTAAAGGCATGGGAGAGTTGAAGGAATCGGAAAAAAATAGGACTGTGGTATATTAAAATCGGAGTTTAGTTTGGAGAGCAGGACTAGGGATTGATTGGAGATAATCTGTGCCACCGTTTTAATGTTAAATTTGGTCCAGGCATGAGGCTCAGGTAGTTTATAGATGTGCTCCAGGGTTGGGTTTATCCAAAGGGGAGCATTGGGTGAGATTGCCTGTTGAGGGTATTTTTCTAATTTGAGACCTGCCCCCCATGCACGCAGTGTGGTGCGCATGGAGGGTGTCAGTGGATAAGGGGCTCGAGGGCCTCGAAAAAGCAAAAATTTTAGCGCCTCTAGGGATCCCAGTACTGCCGTCTCGACCTGAGTAGCTGGGTTGGAGGTGTCCAGATTGAGCCACCAAGCAGCTGTTACTAGCTGGGCGGCCAGATAGTACTTGTATAGATCTGGACACGCCAAGCCACCTTGGGAGGTCGGGCGTATCAGTGTTGACCAGCTGTATCTGGGGGATTGGGACCCCCATAGGAAAGAGGCGAGGAGGCGATGTAGTCGTATGAAAAAGGATTTAGGAAACCACTGTGGAGAGTGGCGAAATAAGTATGTAAATTTGGGGAGTATTTTCATTTTAAACAAATTAATGCGTCCCAACAGTGAAAGAGGCAACGATTCCCACGCCTTCAGCCGTTGCCGAGTCTCCTGAACCACCGGGGACAAGTTGAGGGGTAAGAACTCAGAAGCCTGCCTGGAGACCACCACCCCCAAGTATTTAAAATTCTCGACCCATTGTAGAGGGATGTCCGTGGGAGCTGTGTCACGGGCTGCAGGATCCACGGGGAACAGGAGAGATTTTGTCCAGTTAACCCTGAGGCCCGTGACAGAGGAGAAGGAGTTGAGGATCTGTAGGGCTCCCTCGAGTGATGGACCCGCGTCATTGAGGAAGAGTAGGAGGTCAAAAAAAAAATAAAAATTTTATTAAAATGATAAAAAAAAAAAAAAACAGATTTAAAATTAAAAAAAAAAATTTAAAAAAAAAAGATTTTTTTTAAATTTGTTTTACAAAATCATTGATTTTTATCCACCCTGCTTCTTTATCACTGACCTAATGTCCCAAAAGTACCATGTTCTGCATCTAATTACAGCCAACTCTTCAAAAAATGCTATAGTATAATTATTGAGACTGTTAAAAAATATCTATTATAATAATTATAACTGAGAATTCTGATTATATTAGATATTATATTAAATGATTATATTTATTCTTAAATTTTGGGTGACTCCATTATTAGTCAAACTAAAATAAAAACAAAAAATATTTAAAAAAAAAAACTTTTTTTAGGCACAAGAAAAAAAATATTAGGTTTTCAGGTTAACAACCAGGTTTTATATTTATTTTGGGAATTTACTGTAGGCTAATGTCCTAGCACTGCCAAATGACAGCTGGGTTTGCGTTTTAACTTCCAATACCCTTATAAAAAGCAGGATTTTGGGAAGAGAAAGTCCACAAAATTTGAAGTGCCTGTAGCCGCTGCTAATCAAAATAAGGAAGCTTCCAAACACTTTTGAGAAAAATATTTTTAGAGGCATTACGTAAATGTGGTTTCTCATATACCGATCACTTGCAGTATGGTGATAATGCCTAAAAAAGCAAAGTGAATCTTCCAACATCTACATCAGAACATTCTTGGTTTGTTTAATCATTACAAAATCTGACTGTTTTGTTACTATCACTACAGGCAAGTTTTGGGGAAATTGTTTTTCCAAAAATGCATGTACTAACTGTAATCATTGTGGTGAAATGCCAGGTTTAACCACTTAAGGACCAAGCCTATTTTTTACACTTGGTGTTTAGAAGATAAAATCATTTTTTTTTGCTAGAAAATTACTTAGAACCCCCAAACATTATATTTTTTTTTCAGACACCCTAGAGAATGAAAAAGAAAAAAACTGCGCTTGGCAAAGGAAAAGAAAAAAAAGCTGCGGTTATAAGTGCGGTCACACCAAATACAAACTAATAAACAAAAACCGCGCTAAATAATGAATAAAAAGTCTTAATACAGTCCATGCAGTCCCAAATGAATGTCCACATAAAATAAGGTAGGTGGAATTGTTAGATACAAAAAACATATGATTTTATCCAGTGTGGTGAATAAACAGCAACAGTGGAAGTGGAAACGTCAAACTACTGCGCTTACCAGATGTAAGCCAAATATTGGCGGATGCCTTAAACCCAGCCAGGGCCTTTAAATGATGATCCAGCCAAGTCAAGATGATCGCATCCGTCTCATATGTCCAGTCCGTCCAAATTTAAATTAAAAGAAATATAGCACAAACATAGCGTAATACTGATATTAAAAAACCAATACGTGAAGAAAAGTGCAACACTCAAAAATTAATCATAAATATCATATGTCATCCGAGGTTGTCACAGCAACCATGGATGGTGAATGAGTGTCATGCAATCATGCAAAAAACGTGAATTAGGGAATAGGTGCAACACCCAATCTCAATTAGAAATCAGGCAATAAGAGCTATAGTAAATCACCCAAAAACAATAAAAACGTGAAAAGAAAAGGAGACCATTGACAAACAGCACATCGCATGCACGGGCTGCTTACCAGATGGCTAATTCAAACAGGCAAAGTGTCACACAACTCCACTTGTGAAAAGGATAAGAACACACCAACGAGTCCTAGGGGATATTCAGCTTACCAGACATCCTCACATAGTAGGCAAAATGCAATATGACACACACAGGCTCCTATCCGGGGCAGCGTGGATGCGTCATAAAAGAAGTTTAAAAACAGCGAGAAGTTGGGGCCGGCCGGCACTCAAACAAAACTCCCGTCCTCACAGGGCAAACGTAGAGAATGAAATGGCGTTCGTTGCAATACTTTGTGTCACATGCTTTTTGCGCAGCGGTCTTACAAAACACTTTTTTTTTTGGAAAAGATACACTTAAAAAAAAAAAAAAAAGAAATCAGTAAAGTCAGCCCAATTTTTTTCTATATCGTGAAAGATAATGTTACACCGAGTAAATTGATACCCAACATGTCATGCTTCAAAATTGCGCCCGCTCGTGGAATGGCAACAAATTTTGACCCTTAAAAATCTCCATAGGCGACATTTCAAATTTTCTACAAGTTACTAGTTTTGTGGTACAGAGGAGGTCTTTTGCTAGATTCATTGCTCTCGTTCCAACGATCACGGTGATACCTCACATGTGTGGTTTGAACATTGTTTACATATGGAGGCGCGACTTAGGTATGCGTTCGATTCTGCGCCTGAGCACGGAGGGACGGGGCGCTTTCATTTTACTTTTTAAATTTTTTATTCTTACACTCTCGCTTTAAAAAAAAAAAAGTTTTTGGATCACTTTTACGTCTATTACAAGCAATGTAAACATCCCTTGTAATAGTAAAAAAGCACGACAGCACCTCTTTAATGTGAGATCTGGGGTCAAAAGACCTCAGATCTTACATTTACACTTAAAAGCAAAAAAAAAAAAAAAAAATCTTTTTTTTTTCCAAAAAAAAGAAATTGTCCCTTTAAGGCCGTTGGGCGGAAGTGACGTTTGACGCTGCTTCCGTCATCCAATGTCACAGAGTCGAGTGGGGGCCATCATTCCCTCACTCGACTTCCTGTCCATCAAAGGAAAGGATCGGATCATCTCCATCGCTACTGACGGCTCAGATGACCGGGACGTGGCGGGAGGGGGTGCACCTCTACCATCACTGATAAACGTGATCTTGCGGCAAATCTGCGGACCGCCCGCTGTTAATAAAAAATACAGCTGCTGCCATAACAATGGTATTTAACGCCAAAGTAACGACGTATATCCACGGTGGGCGGTCCCGGAAGTGGTTAAGGGGTCTATTCATAAAATTTTTTCACCCAATATTCACATAACGTTCACCCCAGATGCAAACATTTTTCCAATTGGATTCTATTGAAAACTAGCAAGCGTGCCAAATTACAATGCTGAAAAACTCTTTTAGTGGTTAAGATCTGCTTATCAGCAAGCCAGAAAAGGCTCTTCGTGGGGGGGGGGGGTCTCTTACTTAATTCACGGAATCTCTATGCTTTTCTCACATCATGGAGACAGCACGGAAAAAGCTGGGAAATAAGCCTACTACAATCAATACTTGTGACTAGTCTTTTACCCTACAGTTTTTTGGGGAAGGTTTCTACACAGAGTAAAGCCCTCTTTGAAGTGGAATTCTCCCAATCAACATTTCTTATTTTTAATCCTCGTGCTGCTAGTAAACAGGAAAGTATATCATAATTATTTGTTTTAAACCTTTTTTTTTTTTTACATTCAGTTACTTCCTGGTTTCTTGCCTAGGCGAATGAGGTCATACATCCCAGGAGTCTTCAGGAGGGGAGGAGAGAAGGGGATGCTAGGCCTAAATGTATACTTAGGCTAAGGGCAGATGGATTCCAGGAAGTAAATGCTGTATGAGTCATTTGCCCTTACTCAAGAAGGCCACAACCAGAAATGTTAGGGGGGGTGTTTGTCAAAGTGATTTCGGAACAAAATAAAAGCATGGAGACATGGATGGATGGATGGATGGATGGATGGGGGAGTTTGCTTTAAATATCAGAAATTAATTAAAACAGCATTTTTGGTTTGTGGTGTTCAGATGCAGTGAAGATCTGCTTTAAAGTGTATCAAGCCAAAAACTTTTTTCTTTCATTTTGGATACAGTGGTAAGGACCGGGGACCACTTTCATGGTCTTAAAATGGATTTGATAAAGACCAGGTGGGTTGAAATACACAGTCTACTGTCCATGAGGAATGCAGTGCCTGTGCACCGGCATGTGATATTTATCTTTTATTCTAAAGTCTGGGACACACTAGACCGCTCCGACCAGATCAGCTAACTCCCCTGCTGAGCGGTGTCCCGGCAGGGGGGACACCCCCACCCCCCCGCCAGAACACTCCAATCAGCACTCTCTGCCATTGGCTATTTTTGATACCATGCTGCTAAAATGTATGTTGGCAAATATATAATCAGGACTGTGGACTAACAGCAGGGATAGGGACAGTGTGCTGCTGAGCAGTGGATAGCCCAAAGTATAGGGGAAGTAGACAGACAGCAGTAACAAGGCCATTGTACTGATGATTAGTGGATGTTACTATATATATATATATATATATATATATATATATATATATATATATATATATATATATATATATATATATATATATAATATCTCTATAGCAAGTCCTTGATAGGGGCAGGGACACTGTACTACTGAGCGGTTAATAGCACACATGTACAGTAGAGCTGCACAATTCTGGCCAAAATGAGAATCACAATTTTTTTGCTTAGAATAAAAAGATCACGATTCTCTCACAATTCTTCCAACGTTTTTTTTAGGAGACAGGTATTTTGGAGCTACTATTAGGACATGATGGAAGGAGTAATGGAGTAAGCTCCATAGAGCTGTCAGTGGCCATGTGGGGGTATGGAGCTGTCAGTGCACACACCATAGCAGACAAAGGTTGTGTATAACGTGCGCAGAGGAGGCCCAGCTCCCAGCACTGACACACAGGCCTTGCCACCAGCACACAGGAAAGGCCGAGGCTTACCCCTAGGCCTGCTCCTCCCCCTGTGCTCCGCGAGCACTCGGCTCTCTCACTCACCTCCCGTAGAGGCCATCCGTAATTCGGTTCAGTTTTAACGGGCGCCGGAGTTTACTGCAGTCCGCATTCTGCCGCTTCATTCTCCCAATGTTCTCCTCCTCCCGCGCCACCCGAGGCCACCCGGAAAGCCACCGACGCACACACATGGAATAAACGGCGAGTTTACAGGATTTGAAATAAAGATGGAGGCCCCTCCCCTCAGCAACGCTGCAGCCAGGGGAGGACCGAATGCGATTCCGCCCATATTGTGACCGACGGTCTGGGGGGCCAATCCGGGGTCGACTCACGTTGTGTGACAAAGAGGTTAGCCAACCCACTTTAAGGGCAAGCTGCCAATAATGACGTAGGGAGTTCTCCCTGAGCTTTGGTGGCCTTAGAAAGAAAAGATGAGCGATGTCAGACATTTCACGCCTCCTCCGACAGCTTCCCCTCCCCTCCGCAACAGGGAAACAGGAAACATCCCGGGGCACCATCGATCGGTGCACGCTTTTAATGTGAGCACATAAATTGCTTGATGGGTCAGAATCGACAAAATCCGGAGTTGCGATCGTGGCGGGTGGAGAATCGCGATAACGATTCTCCGCGATTAATCGTGTAGCTCTAATGTACAAAAAGGAAAAAAAGAGCTCTAATGTACAGTATGTAGTTCAGACAGTAATGACAGCCATTGCGCTTTTGAGCAGTTGGTGACAGGGACACTGCATTGATTGGCAAGGCACGGAATAAATGTATTGGAGTAATGACAAGCAAAATCAAAGTTCCCAATTTCCTGCTGAGCAGTGAAGAATAAAAAAATATCACTGCAAAGCCCTGCATGGGGACAACCTAAATGTTATTTTGTCTGATGTGAAAAAAAAAAATTTAATTGAGCATGCCAATATAAACACAGGTCTGGCAATGCTTTGTTCTTCTAATAGCTTCAGGAAATTAAAAAGGAAATAATTAAACCACAGTTATTTGTCATACTTACCCAAAAGACAAAGTGCTATGGTATGCCACAAAAAAAAAAAATAAAAAAAAATATAATAATAATAATAATAGACTTCCCAGCAAGATGAGGTGGCTGTGCGACTAGCCAGAAGCTTTCAGGGGTCGGGTAAGTGGAGTTCTAGGGAACTATTACCACTTTGTAAATGCATAACGAACAGCTGTGGAAATCCCAGAAAACTCCTAGTATATGAAAGTAATTATTGCGATGGCCGCACCCTACAGCGAGATCCTGAACTTTTGTGTTTTTACAGAAGCTCTGGACTGACAGTGCTTGCAGTATTGTAGCATTGCGTACATTGCTTAGACTTGTACTTCACCTCAGATGCTTCATTTGTGTACAAAATTTATTAAAAGAGAAGTATAACCATAGCTTTTTTGGTCATATTTCTCCTCTGAATCACATGAGTGCAATTACGTTTGCCCTCCTGTGAACCAGAATCAGCCAACAGCGGGCTTCTACCGAAACGGTAGAGGACAGCTGATCACCATAGAGAGGAAGTACGAATGTTTATTTTTTTCAGAACTTTACACTTCTCCTTTAAAGTAAAACTTTAAATTTGACTTTAAATAGTTCATTTGGGCCAGGCTATCAATGAATACAAGGCTTCCTTTGGTTGAGATGGAAATCGTACAGTAATTCGCCAATCAGAGGAAGCCTTTATTCACTGATAAAAGATAGAAGGCTGCTCCTAAATAGCGGAGAAGAATTCAGCCAGACTCACCCGTACTGATGTTGGAACACAGCACTGCCTACTGTGTGTAGTTCATGCTACTACAGTATACTGCAACACACAAAGCAACTGCAATGTCATGTAGAAGAAATAATTGGTTTTGGGTCAGTTTGGTCAACAAATAGAGAATTCTACATAAAGAATGTAAGATTTTTCACAATCTGTTGCAATTCTGACTGCTGAATGGTCAAAATCGAAAGAGTAAGACACAACTGCAAACCTACCAAGACATGGCCATCCACCTAAACTGACAGGCTGGGCAAGGAGATCATTAATCAGAGAATCAGTGCACCTTATTAGGTAAGTCTTTTCCCTGTGCGATTTTCTCTTCCATTTCTATGATGACTATTAGGCCTATCTGTAAAGCAAACCTATCTTCTCATATAGGTCATTTATCATTTGATTGCCAATCCTGCCAACTGTCCTGCTGTGTGTGCGTACTTACCTACAGGCGCTTTTTCCCTCCTCCAATCAACTGTTTTTAACCAATAGTGTGAGTTTTTTATCACAAAATTTTTTTGCTCTATGCAACCGATGTACATTTGCATCACTTCCTGTGCCCTCTTAAACGTAATGTTCAATATATACCCAGCATCTACTCACCTATTTCCAATGCATTCCTTTGCCAGGTTTACTGCGTGCCCCCTGCAGACACAATACACGGTGCAGCCCGCCCTTCCCCCTTGGGTGACATTTTTCGTGCCCCCTCTGGGTGTCGGTCTTTCAGGTACGTTTGCGGTATCGGGGTCACTGGGACCGCCTCTCTGCGAGACTGTCCAGCCACAATATTCCGTTATTCAGCTTTGTACTAAATATTGTATTGTTAGATATTTCTGTTCATATTATGTTTTCTGTATCCCTATGTACAGACTTCTCTATACCCAATCTGAGCTCTTGTTCCCTGAGGAAGCCAATGCCTTGGCGAAACATGTAGGAAACCGAGCCCTTATTTGGATGGCCATCTCCATCTGGCCTACTCTACTGCATTTTGGGTCGCACGCAATATATAAGTCTGTTTTAGGTGTTAACCATTTTAGTGTTTTTTCATGTCTGTAACATTACCAATAAAATTTTGTAACTTTGTCATTTTAAATCCTCTCTTCCCTTTTGCATTATTTGACCTTAGCACCGTTATAATCCCCTGTCCCTATATTCACTAGCTATCTAATTAATCAGAGAAGCAGCCAAGATGCCCATGGTAACTCTGGAGGAGCTGCAGAGATCCACAGCTCTGGTGGGAGAATCTGTCCACAGGACAACTATTAGTTGTGCACTCCACAAATCTGGTCTTTATGGAAGATTCGCAAGTAGAAAGACATTGCAGTTTGTGAGAAGCCATGTGGGGGACGCAGCAAACGTGGAAAAAGGTGCTCTGGTCAAATGAGACCAAAATTTAACTTTTTGGCCTAAAAGCAAAACCCTATGTGTGGTGGAAAACTAACACTGCACATCAGCCTGAACACACCATCCCCAACGTGAAACATGGTGGTGGCAGGATCATTTTGTGGGGATGCTTTTCTTCAGCAGGGATAGGAAAGCTGGTCAGAGTTGATGGGAATATTGATGAAGCCAAATACAGGGCAATCTTAAAAGAAAACCTGTTAGAGTCTGCAAAAGACTTGAGACTGGGGCGGAGGTTCACCTTCCAGCAGAACAACGACCTTAAACATACAGCCAGAGCTACAATGGAATGGATTTGATCAAAGCATATTCATGTGTTAGAATGGCCCAGTCAAAGTCCAGATCTAAATTCAATTGAGAATCTGTGGCACGACTGGAAAATTGCTGTTCACAGACACTCTCTATCCAATTTGTCAGAGCTTCAGCTATTTTGCAAAGAAGAATGGGCAAAAATTTCACTCTTTAGATGTGCAAAGCAAAGCTGGTAGAGACTTGCAGCTGTATTTGCAGCAAAAGGTGGTTCTACAAAGTATTGACTCAGGGGGGCTTTCACATATTTTTTTGTAAAAAATAAAAAAATTAAAATATCATTTTCCTTCCACTTCACAATTATGTGCCACTTTGTGTTGGTCTATCATAAAATGCCAATAAAATACATTTATGTTTTTGGTTGTAACCTGACAAAATGTGGAAAATTTCAAGGGGTATGAATACTTTTTCAAGGCACTGTAGATGTCATGCTGATCTAATAGGTTTAACGCCTAGAGTCTCAATTCAGAAAAAACGCATGCAAAGCATTAATGCTGATTTAATGTGCTGCATGCTTGTTGTGCGACATTTGAAAGCAACAGCCAATCAACTAGCATTTTCAGAAAGATCAAAAAATGGCAGCCTCCATATTTCCCTCAAATTTCATTTAATACAATCCCAGTAATTCTTTCATTACTATAACTTCTTATGTGCTTTAAAGTGGTTGTAAAGGCTGAAGGTTTTTTGCATGAAGGTAAAAAAACCTTCCGTGTGCTTCTCCCCCCACAGCCCCCTAATACTCACCTGAGCCCCCTCTGGATCCAGCGATGTGCACAGGAGCCTCAGCTGTCCCGGGTCTCTCTCTTCAGGAGCCTCAGCTGTCCAGGCTCTGAAGAAGAAGGTGCTACCTTCGAAACGCGTCAGCCAGCAGCGGTCTGCACGTCTTCTCCATAGGATCTGGTGACTGCCACTAGTGGATACATCGCGACTAGCTAAAGATCATTTAAAGCGTGATTTTCATCTACCCTTGTGAGTAGTTTTTACGTGTTCTTTTAAAAACTTGTTTAAGGATAATGCACAAGGCCGGTGCGCCCTCTCTCTTTTGTTTTCTCTCTTCTCACTGGCTGAGACAGAAGCGGGAGCCACTGGCCAGTGAGCCAATGAGGAGAAAGCAGGGGGTGAGCCACAGCTCTACGTGTCTTATGAACACATAAGGCGGGGCACAGGAGTGAGCACGCACCAGTGCCCCTATAGCAAGCGGCTTGCTATTTGGGGCACTGGTCAAGGGGGAGGAGCCAGGAGCACTGGCAGCAGACCTGAGAAGAAGATGATCCTGGCTGCTATGTGCAAAACCATTACACGTAGCAGGTAAATGACTTTTTTTTTTTTTTTTAAAACAGACCTTTAATATCACTTTAAGATGTTTGTAAAAGTTTGTCATTACCTTCAGAAATAAAACTGATTCTGGGTGTTCATTCTAGGTCTGCAGAGGTCTACCAGTACATTTAGATATAAGGGATCAGTCAGAGGATTCTCCTATAAAATGAGCATGGCTTAAATATACAGAGAACAATGATTGTCACGGAAATACAGCTCAATCCACAGGGTTGGTTATTCTTGGATGTCAGCACAGATAAGAAGTAGCCCAAGCCAAATGATCATTCCTCCCATAATCAATCATTTTGGACTGCAAAGGCCAAAGCCAACTTATGTCCTAAAAAAAAAACATTATTCAGGAAATTTGAACAGCTGATGGTTGAAGATTCTGGAAGAACTTGCATTGGATAGATGAAGGTCTATTATTTTATATGCAAATGTAGAGGTTTGGCCGAGTATACCTAATGTGCTAGTGTTACAATTTAGAGTGGTTTTGTACATATTTGCTATACTATTATAAGAAAAAAATATTATATAAAACACACTATATACAGTATCTCACAAAAGTGAGTACATTCCTCACATTTTTGTAAATATTTTATTCTACCTTTTCATGTGACAACACTGAAGAAATGACACTTTGCTACAATGTAAAGTAGGGAGTGTACAGCTTGTATAACAGTGTAAATTTGCTGTCCCCTCAAAATAACTCAACACACAGCCATTTGTGCCTGGCAACAAAAGTGAGTACACCCCTAAGTGAAAATGTCCAAATTGGGCCCAAAGTGTCAATATTTTGTGTGGCCATCATTATTTTTCAGCACTGCCTTAAAGTGGTTGTAAACCCTGTACAACCACTTTTCCCTACAGGAAAGCCTTATTATAGGAAATATCTCCTAAACCTGTATGGTTTAGGAGATATTCACCATATACGCCTGTGCAGCCGTCATCGGTGCATGCGCACTGAAGAAAGGGCACGATTATGCTGTTTCTATAGTGCCTGTGCCGTGACTGTTGGCTCCCGACTGTTTGCTCCCGCACGTGACTCCGGCCAGTATCAGAGCCAGAGTCCACGGCTCCTGGAAGGAAGAGGGGTTGAGGATTGATGCGATTACACAGCAGGGACAGCGGTGACATTGCGGGCTTCTTCTGTAGGTAAGTGGCACATAATGGGCTAGTATGCGATGCATACTAGCCCATTATGCTTTTACTTTGCAGGTAACAAAGAGGAAGTAAAACCCATCAGGGTTTACTTCCTCTTTAACGCTCTTGGGCATGGGGTTCACCAGAGCTTCACAGGTTGCCACTGGAGTCCTCTTCCACTCCTCCATGACATCATCACGGAGCTTGTGGGTGTTAGAGACCTTGCGCTCCTCCACCTTCTGTTTGAGGATGCCCCACAGATGCTCAATAGGGTTTAGGTCTGGAGACATGCTTGATCAGTCCATCAATTTTACCCTCAGTTTCTTTAGCAAGGCAGTGGTCATCTTGGAGGTTTGTTTGGGGCCTTTATCATGTTGGAATATTGCCCTGCGGCCCAGTCTCTGGAGGGAGGGGGATCATGCTCTGCTCCAGTATGTCACAGTACATGTTGGCATTCATGGTTCCCTCAATGAACTGTAGCTCCCCAGTGCTGGCAGCACTCATGTAGCCCCAGACCATGACACTCCCACCACCATACTTGACTGTAGGCAAGTACACTTGTCTTTGTACTCCTCACCTGGTTGCCGCCACACACGCTTGACACCATCTGAACCAAATAAGTTTATCTTGGTCTCATTAGACCACAGGACATGGTTCCAGTAATCCATGTCCTTAGTCTGCTTGTCTTCAGCAAACTGTTGGCGGGCTTTCTTGTGCATCATCTTTAGAGGCTTCCTTCTGGGAAGACAGCCATGCAGACCACTTTGATGCAGTGTGCAGCGTATGGTCTCAGCACTGACAGGCTGACCCCCACCCCTTCAACCTCTGCAGCAATGCTGGCAGCACTCATACATCCATTTCCCAAAAACAATCTCTGGATATGACTCTGAGCATGTGCACTCAACTTCTTTGGTCGACCATGGTGAGGCCTGTTCTGAGTGGAACCTGTCCTGTTAAACCGCTGTATGGTCTTGGCCACTGTGCTGCAGCTCAGTTTCAGGGTCTTGGCAATCTTCTTATAGCCTAGGCCATCTTTATGTTGAGCAACAATTCTTTTTTTCAGATCCTCAGAGAGTTCTTTGCCATGAAGTGTCATGTTGAACTTCCAGTGACCACTATGAAGGAGTGAGAGCGATAACACTAAATGTAACACACCTGCTCCCCATTCACACCTAAGACTTTGTAACACTAATGAGTCATATGACACCGGGGATGGAAAATGGCTAACTGGGCCCAATTTGGACATTTTCACTTAGGGGTGTACTCACTTTTGTTGCCAGTGGTTTAGACATTAATGGCTGTGTGTTGAGTTATTTTGAGGGGACAGCAAATTTACACTGTTATACAAGCTGTACACTCACTACTTTACATTGTAGCAAAGTGTCATTTCCTCAGTGTTGTGACATGAAAAGATATAATAAAATATTTACAAAAATGTGAGCAGTGTACTCACTTTTGTGAGATATTGTGTATATATATATATATATATATATATATATATATATATATATATATATATATATATATACACACACACACATATACATATACACACACACACACACACACACATACATTATATATATATATATATATACATACACACACACACATACATACATATACACACGCTGGGGAAATTATTTATTTGATCCCCTACAGATTTTGTAAGTTTGCCCGCTTACAAAGAAATAAAAGGGTCTACAAATTTTTATCATAGGTATATTTTAAATGATAGACAGAATATCAACCAAATCCAGAAAAAAACATGAATCCTGAAAAAACACAATACAAATGTTATAAAACGGAGTTGCAGTTCAGTTAGTAAAATAAGTATTTGATCCCCAAGCAAAATATGGACTTGGTACTTGGTAGAGAAACCCTTGTTCGCAAGCACAGAGGCATGTTTTTTGTAGTAGGTTACCAGGTTTGCACACATCTCAGGAGGGATTTTGGTCCACTCTTTTTTACAAATCTTCTCTAAATCCTTAAGGTTTCTTGGCTGTCACTTGGCAACTGGAAGTTTCAGATACCTCCATAAATTTTCTGTAGGATTAACTTCTTGAGACTGGCTAGGCCACCCAATGACCTTAAATCTACTTCTTGAGCCACTACTTTGTAATACATGGCCCCATTTATGTGGAAAAGTCGGCCTGTACTTTTAGCAGAGAAATAGCCCCAAAGCATAAGGTTTCCATCTCTGTGCTTGACTGTAGGGATGGTGTTTTTAGGGTCAAAGTCAGCATTTTTCTGCCTCCAAACACGGCGAGTTAATGCCAAAAGAGCTCAATTTTGGTCTCATCTGACCACTGCACTTTCTCCCAATCCTTCTCTGAATCATTTGAATGTTCATGGCAAACCTCAGACAGGCCTGTACATGTGCCTTCTTGAAGAGGGGGGCCTTGCTGGCGCTGTGTTATATGTTGGCGTATAGGGTTACCAATGGTTTGTTTGGCAACTGGTCCAACCTGCCTAATCCCTCACTTTTCTCATGATCATCCTTACCGAAATCTTGCATGGAGCTCAAGACTGAGGGTGATTGATGGCCAATTTGTATTTTTTTCCCATTTGCGAATAATCGCTTCAACAGTTGTCTCCTTCTTACCAAGCTTTTTGCTGACGATCTTGTAGCCCATTCCAGCCTTGTGCAGGTCTACAATCTTGTCCCTGATGTCCTTTAACAGCTCTTTGGTCTTGCCCATGATGGCGGGTTTGAATGGAGGAAAGAGATTCCGTGGACAGGTGTCTTTTATGCACATAATTCGTTGTTGTTAGGAGCACCTTCTTAAATTGACAGGACTAATCTGTGTACTACATGAGCACATACTGTCGCCAGGCTGTGGGAGCCAGCTCCTCGATTTAGAACATTTGTACCATGCGTTTTTTTCAAGATTTTTGGTTGATATTCTGTCTCTATCATTTAAAAGTAGTGGGCAAACTTACAAAATCTGCATGGGATCAAATAATTATTTTCCCCACTGAATGAATTATATATATATATAACGAATTGTATACAAGAAAAAAGATATTAGAAAATATAAATATATTTATTCATATACACACACACACACACACACACCATTATAGCTCACTTTAAAAACGAATACTTTCTCAATAAGAGAAGTTTCAACTTATTGTCAAACTATCTTAAGCATTCACATCTCCTACAAAGAAAACAAACTAAACGTCCTGTCCTTCCTTTTCCCAGTACTTGTCAGAGTATTAGAATGTTTGTGCCAAGTCTGTTTAGTAAAGTTCTGAAATTCGAAACTGCCAAATGCGTTTTCACATGCTCAAGACTAGCAGAGACTTTACACGGAAAAATAAAAGACAGTTTAATTATGCTGGGGCTTTTGCAAACAAGGAAATATTCCAACAGTACCAGAAACTCTGGAACACAAGATGGAGAACAAAGGGTCTTTGAAGAAGAATTTTGAGGCATGATGCATTATGTAATCACTTAATAGGTGCTTTGCATTTCCCATGTTTTTACCAATGCACCAGGCAGCCTTTGTCAAACAAAACTGTTGCACTGTATAAAAGATAATAAGGAAATAAAGCAATGTTCCAATATAACTACAGAGAATGAGACCGAATTAGGTGAATTATTAATCAAAAATTAACCAAAAAGTGCCCATTCTGGATTCAAATGCACCATAGGAATTCCAACTACGGCAAATAAGGTCTGTAATAAAAGGGTAGTCACTCTCGATTTCCATTCCATTGTAACTGAGAGTCTCTCTTTCTGATGCTTGGCATACACAGGGCTTTAGAAAAAAAAAAAAAAAAAAAAAAAAAAAAAAAAAACACTTCCTTTTAACTCAGAAAAAACCTGCAGCAAGCCATTTATTTACCAAGCTACTGTAAAGATATGCTAGCAAAACTGGCTTTCACTGTTAATTTATGACAAAATACCAATGGATGTTTGCATTTAAGGTGAATTCCAGCCTTATCTTCTGTCTTGCAGTTGTACAGGCTCCTCTCCTGTACTGAAATTGCTTAGGCTCCATGCACACTGGGCTTAAAAAAAAACAAAAAACGCTCATATAGTGTTTAGCGTTTTTTTCTGCCAGAAAGCTCCAATCAGAAAGGCAAACCAGAAGGGTTTTCTTCCTGCCTTTGAACGCTGAGCTCAAAATATGTCTGTAATCACCCTAATCTGCATGGACACATAAGACAACACTGAGCTGCTTCTACAGGCAAAACTCCTGTACAAGCAGTGTGCATGGAGCTAAACTATGATTTTACTGCACACTGTGAGCTTCTCAGTGTGCATTAGAAACTGCAGGTAAAGTCAGGTAACTCCCCCCCCCAGCCCTTATTTTATTTCCTAGGAGGACATCCAGCATCATCAATGTTAAAGGGCTATTTTAGGGGTTTGGTTCAGTGTTACCTGCTAGGGTCAGGTTAAAGTAGAACTCCAGTCAGTAAATTGATGATAACCCCGGTACCCCTGTTGTCTGTGGGTTTTGTAGTAAGGCACCGATTAGATCAGGAAAAATACAATCAAAACACCTAATCTGCATTGCTGTTCCAGGTCAGTGACTAGTGTCTACCTAAACTATTGTAACAGCCAGCCATCTATATTTACAGAAAAAGGTCAGCAATAGCATCATAGATATTCCTTTCAGTACAGGCTTTATTTAAAAATAATCTATAATGGATGGATGAGGGAGTTTGCTTTGAAGACTAAAATTAACAAATAAAAGTAGGGGGTCGACCAATATAGTTTTTTCAGGGCCAATACCAATTTTTTGACCGCCTTTCAGGCCGATAGCCAGTATTTGGTGCCAATATTCTGTACATCACTGTCACCTGTCACCCAGATGCAGCATGTCACTACCTCTGGCAGCCTCTCCCTTCCACATGCGGGCAGGCAGTGAGAGATGACGTAACTATCTCTCTGCTCACCCGCGGCTGCAGTCCATAGAACGGCGGTGATGCGAGGAGGCAGTGAGAGGTGATGTCTTTCTTCCGCTCGCAGCACCACTGACAGAGATTGGCAGAGATTGCAGCGAGTGACGCGCGGGGACAGGGGGAGGACCAATATCATCACGTTTCTGACCAATACCGATAATTTGAAAAATCTGAATATCGACCGCTCTGATAATCGGTCGACCCCTAAAATAATGCATAGAGACATGGATGGATGAGGGAGTTTGCTTTGAATACTAAAAATGAATTAAACTGTATTTTTGGTTTTTGTGGTGCTCAGATGCAGTAAAGATCCGCATTAGGTGCTTTCTAATGCAAGAGTACAGCAGAAGTCCCTCACTGGTAGATCCTACTTGTCAGTTAACATCTAAAGATCCATCCAAATATAGCAAGCAGGAGGGCAGGGGGATAAGTCCCCATTCTGACTCATTCACTTGTTTGAGTGCCAATTTCAGCTTCAGCTATTGAGATCTGTAAATCGGTGAGCTTTAACAGATCAGTTATGAATGATAAACTGAAAACTACAACTGCTAGCTGGACACATGAATATTAAATATATAACAATACATATTTGACTACAGAAATGTTTTAGTCTTGGCCAAAATATAGCAAGAAAGCAAATATACAAAGAACTATACGATCCTTTTAATGCCTTTTTGTAGTTTTGAAGCATCTGAAGAAAATAAAATACACAATTCCCAAAAGACAAATTGATAGCAGAACTGTTTATACAGCAATTTTTAAATGTATTAAACCTGGTAAAATCTTAATCATATCTTTTTTTTGCTATCATCATCATTCCGAACAGTTGTGTTTGCAAAAATATCCATCAACATAAGAAGACAATACAAGTAAATATACTATATATTGGGGCGTGGCCTGGACTGGCATGGCGTAAGGAGTGAGAATCGGGAGCTCCGCTTGCCCATAATCCGCTTCTAAACATCCTAGCTTAAAATTACCTCTTTCTCGGTTACCGCTGGATTCCGTTCAGTCTCCTGCATATAGGGATCATGTCGCCGCCGAAGCAGAAGACAGACCCCGCCGCCAAATTGGCAAAATACCGCAACACGGACAAGGAGCCGGGAGGGGAAAATGGCGCCGGATCCTCCTCTCACACAGATGCGGCTGCAGAAGACACGGCACGTGTGCTCGAGGCCATCTCGGATTGTAAGAGCACGCTTACGAGCAAAATAGAGGAGGTAAAAGTGGATGTCTCTTTAATCCGCCAGGATTTGCAAAAACTGAGAGACCGGGTCACTGAGACGGAAACCCGAATCAGCAATATGGAGGATGAGATACCGCCCCTACAAATCCACACTGAGCGTCTACAACACCAGCTTACCATGGTTCTTGCCAAACAAGACGACATGGAGAACCGCTTACGACGGTGTAACTTGCGGTTCGTCGGCCTACCAGAGGGGTCGGAGGGCCCCGATCCACCTTCCTTTCTGGAAAACCTCCTAATCAACACCTTTGGGAGGACCGAGTTTTCCACATCATTCGTGGTGGAGCGGGCGCACAGGCTGGCGGCGAAACCTCCTCCCCAGGGTGCACCGCCGAGAACACTCATTGCCAAGCTGCTTAACTTTAGAGACCGGGACGCGGTCCTCAGGCTCACCAGGCTAAAAGGCAATATTCCCTTCAAGAACACCGAGATCAAAGTGTTCCCGGACTTCTCTGCAGACGTTCAGAAGAAGAGGGCCTTGTTCACTGAAGCCAAACGTCAACTCCGGCTTCGCCATTACACCTACGCGATGCTCTTCCCTGCGAGACTACGAGTGGTCGGTGAGAATCGCGCTCATTTTTTCGACACACCAGAAGCGGTGTTTGCCTGGCTGGAGGATAAAGCAGTGCCGGACCGCGGGCCCACCTGACCCTATTCGACCTATTCCAAACCCCTTCCCACGCCACCACATGCACAGAGGGACATCTGCCAGTTGCAATACTAACAGCACTCGGAACAACTGCCTCACTCAGGTACTATAATATTGATATCAATCTCTACCTTGCTGTCATGCCATCCGTGCACCTGTCCCTCCTCCCCACAAGTTCCGCTGACCCCCCTGCTTTTTGTCCCACTGTCGCTCCTGACTTCAGAACCTGCGCTTGAATTTAAACACTGGGTGCGTACATATCCTTCGCCAGGAGTGCAATGTCCCCCCCCCCACTTTGGAGAGATTTGATCAGATACCCAGCGCGTGAACAAGCGACTGAACTTAATTATCCAAATCCTTATGGCAGGGGTTAACCCGAGGTGACACTTAAAAAAGAGGACTCTGGACACTAGGTTTCCTATTCCAGTAGTCCCCCCCTTGCTGCTACTGTTTGTTTTACAGCGAAGTTTCGCCCCACTAGATACGGGTATCTGTATGGAACCCGCTGTTTTTCACTTTCAATGCAACGTTTATTTTCTCATAATTGCAAGTTGGTTTCCCTGGTCTGCCTGGTTTCAACAAACTGCATTTGTTATATACTGGATGCATTGTTTACCCGGGCATTCTGGTGCGTTGTTACAGTTTCAATCAGCTTGTTCTGATTGGGTTGGTGTTCATTATATGAATTACATATTGAAGAGTAACGGTAACAGGTGTTTATATGTAAATGCAACTGCACTACAGCTGGCTGGAGATATGTCCAACCTAGAAGTTTGTCATCCTGTATGGAATTGGCTGTCCCACCCTGCAGGGCCCACAGTTGAGGGTCGCTGGGAGACGGCGCAGACTCCCCCGATTTTGGGGCAGTCCGCGACGCTCTGGACGGCGAATTCCTGGTACAAGCTTCTACCGGGGTAAATAATATGCCGGAGATTAAATGTATCACTTGGAATGTGAGGGGTATTAGAGCTAAGGCTAAACGGACTGCAGTCCTCGCTTTCCTCAAGTCACAGTCGGCAGGTCTCATGGTACTAGTAGAAACTCACCTTACAGGTCAACTGCAGATGTCACTCAAGAAACCCTGGGTGGGATGGTTATACCAAGCTCCCTTTACGGCCAACTCCAGAGGTATAGCAATATTGATAGCAAAAACAATGCAGTTTGTACTACTAACCCTTAGGTCTGACCCCCAGGGTAGATTTTTATTTTTGCATGCCAAACTGAATGGGTTAGAAGTACTGATACTGGCGTTTTATATACCCCCCCCCTTTCAATTTGGTGCAATACACGAGGGACTAGCGTTCATGTCCCAATTCCCTACTGTGCCTGCCATGTGGCTTGGTGACTTTAATAACGTTATGAATAAAGAACTAGATCGTGTGTCTACATTATCTCACACTGAACCCCCTCAAGCAAATACTAGATTTGGTAGAACCCTTACGGACCTGGCACTTGTGGACACGTGGAGATGTCGCAACCCGCTTTCTAGGGCATACTCATGCTTTTCTGCATCGCACAATGCCATGTCTCGTATAGACCTAATCCTGATATCCCGCACCATCTCCCCCTTACTAGGAGAGGTGGGTTTCAGTCCCCGTATCCTATCAGACCATGCCCCCTACTGGATCAAACTCAAAATTGATTCACCCCCATCAACATACAACTGGCGGCTGAATCCCTTTTGGCTGACGGCAGTTCCGGACTTGGAGGAGGTTGTCACTGAGTGGGAGTTTTTTTTCCAGACAAATAGGGGTACGGCACCCTTTGGCACAGTATGGGACGCTTTTAAGTCCCATGCTCGCCTTGTCCTGTCCCACCGCATCTCACGTTACCGCAAGGCGTCTTCCCAAATCCTCCAACAAGCTGAACAATCCCTAATAGAAGCAGAAAAGAACTTCACAGACAACCCTTCGCCGCTCACGGCAGATCAAATGAAGCTACAGGCTAGGGTCGTAAACAACCTGCACTTTGAAAAAGCTGATAGGAAAATATATTATAGCAAACAAAGACACTATGAATGTGGGGAAAGGGCAGGCCGCTTATTGGCGTACTTAGCACACTTAGATCACAGGCCCCCTACGGTAGTTTCACTTCGGACCACTGATGGCAACCTAGTGACAGACCCTGGGCAGGTATCTGGAGAATTCCGTTTATTCTTCGAATCTTTATATTCATCCACTGTGAATAACCCCATAGAGGAAATTACCTCATTACTGTCAGATATAGAACTACCTACCCTAACCCCAGCCCAGGTAGAAATACTTGAGGCCCCCATTACTGAAATAGAGATAACTAAAGCGATATCTCTGCTCAGTCCATCCAAGGCTCCGGGTGCAGATGGGCTACCTCTGGAATTTTACACAGCGTATAGTGAATGCCTAATTCCCAAACTTCATGAATTATTTCAACACATATTTGAATCCGAGAGTCTGCCCCCTTCTATGTCAGAGGCAAATATTGTACTAATCCCCAAACCGGGTAAGAACCTAGAATGCCCAGAATCCTACCGCCCAATTTCTCTCCTTCAATTGGACATCAAAATTTTGGCCAAGGCCCTGGCGCTCCGCCTGAATAACGTTATCCACACATTGATCCACCCAGATCAAACTGGGTTCATGCCAGCTAAGAATACGGCATATAACCTACGTAGGCTTCATATGAACATCCAGGCCAATCATGACTCCCTAGGCTCCAGAGTTGTGGTGTCCTTAGACGCCGCAAAGGCGTTCGACTCTGTTGAGTGGACATACCTTTGGGAATGCCTTGCCAAATTTGGTTTTGGGCCCAGGTTCATTAAATGGATCAAGTTGTTGTACCAGAACCCACGCGCCAGGGTCTTGGTTAATGGTAAAACCTCCAATCTTTTCCCACTATCCAGGGGCACGAGGCAGGGATGCCCACTTTCCCCCCTACTATACGCACTCGCGGTGGAACCCCTCGCCTCGTCCCTTAGGACCCATCCGGGCATTCAGGGATTGAGCAGAGGAAATATACTGGAAAAAATTAGTCTGTACGCGGACGACATGTTACTATACTTGTCGGACGCTGGCCCTTCTCTACAGGTGGCTTTGGAAGTGATTAAAAAATTTGGTAGATACTCGGGCTTAAAGATAAATTGGGATAAATCCCAAATCCTCCCATTAGACATAAGTGCCCCCACTGAACTACAGGCCAGCTCCCCACTCGTCAGGGTCAGCGCCATGACATATCTGGGAATTGTGGTGACCCGTTCCCCGGAAGACTTCATCCGTCTTAACATAGAACCCTTAATAATTACCTTGAAATCGAAAACGCAAAGTTGGGCTAAATTACCACTTGGGGTGATGGGTCGTGTGAACCTAATTAAGATGGTACTCCTTCCCAAATTCCTATACGTCCTATGGCACACCCCGCAATATATTCCGCTAAGGATATTTAAATCCATTGAGACTATTCTTAATTCCTTTGTTTGGGGATCGGGTCGTCACAAATTGTCCTGGCAAGTTCTGAAAAATCCCTCGGAGTTGGGAGGACTGGCATTACCTGACTTTAATTTGTACTATTTAGCGGCACAACTGTCCCATTTCTTCCATCTAGACAAGCATGATAAGGAACGATATTTATCCTTAATGAACTCCCCCTTGGGACATAGATTCACACACCCCTTCCAGATTATATTCCGTGGCACCAGTAAAATAGATAACAAGAAAGGGTTACTATATCACCATTGCAGAATATGGGAAGTGGTACAACGAAAACTCAAAACACCAGCTATACATTCTCATACCCCTCTATGGAATAATCCGAGCTTAAGGGAACTGCTGGAGGTGCCAGATCACGAACTGTGGTTGGACCATGGAGTGGGGTTTTTGTCAGATGTTTATGTTGACAATATACTTAAATCATTCCAACAACTTAAGGAGGAATTCAACCTCCCTAACAATATGCATTTCCGTTACCTGCAACTCCGACACGCCCTAAGAGCGCAATTCAGTGATGGCCCCCCAGAACTGGAACAGCTAGATGTACTCTATATTATGCTAGACTCAGATCATTGTAAACTGATTTCAGGATTTTACAATTCTTTACTACGACCTACAGCGGTGCACATTGCATATAGGCTAAAAATCCCCTGGTCTGAAGATGTAGGTGGGTTGGAGGATGATGAATGGGAAGATGCCTTAGATACCTGCAAAAAAGTCTCCACAAAGCTATCAGACCGCCTTACACAACTTTACATTATGCACAGGACATATGTGACCCCCCTCCGTCTGGCTAAATATAAACCCAACCAGAACCCGCGATGTCCCAGGTGTGACAGCCCCTCTAGCACGTTTTTCCACCTTCTCTGGTCGTGTCCAATAATACAGGATTATTGGTCCAAAATAGTGAAATTCATCCACGATGAAATGGGGTCCCCTCTCACACTATGCCCCAAACAATGTCTGCTGGGGATATTCCCAGACCCTGACTCAGATAAGTTCCATAAGATCTTTCTTCAAGAAACACTCTTCATGGCCAGACTATTGATAGCCAGGAAATGGCTACAACCTGTATCTCCGACACTTCAGGAATGGATCTCAGCTATAAATAATGTCTTACCGTATAAGAAAGAAATATATGTTCATAGGGGTTGCCCTGCAAAATATGGTAAAATTTGGGACACCTGGATAGGTAATGCCTCGACTTGTAATGCAATATCTGAATAAAATACCCAAAATATGCAAATTAATATACACCACTAGACATAATGGATAGTGAATACGTAATATAGATTTACTGCACAACATATTGTCTCACTTAATACCACATATTGTGTCTACATGTCTCACCTACTACTCTTTCCTGTATATTGACATTAAGTGTATATCGATCAATCTGTTAATGTACCGCTGTCTGAATATGTACTGTATACAACCTACTCTTCTAATAAAACACCACTTTGTTTTGGAAAATATACTATATATTAAATATAACCATTTTTGCAATAAGATATCTATGATGACATTCTGTCAGAACAAAAGTATTTTTGTGATTTCTATACTTTATTATTTCGTTGAATAGCACCCGTAATAAATGACGCGGCTATATATACTTTCACCGAACCTTATGTTTACTGTTTAATAAAAACATGTAAAAAAACACAGAAACCACTTCACACACACAGCTATTCTAAGAAACGTAGAAAACAGGAAATAAATGGGAGCGTGCGGAGGCGAACACATCAGATAAGATAGGTACAATGTTAATACTACTGAGAGAAGATGAAACTAACATAGTATCAGAGATGAAAAAAACATGACCTATCCTTCCCAAAGGAAAAAAACAGGCTAAATACTAGGACAGTACATGCAAACCTCAGAAGTATATGCTACACAAAATTACCTACAAAAGTATATACTGTATGCTTATTTAACATTTGCCAGAAATTGTGTGACATTTCAAAAACCAATCATATTGAGACATCATTTATTTAAATCAGGTATGACATTAAAAGCAGTACATCTCAGAAATATAAATAAAATGACCTACACAAGGTATATGTGCTAATTTAAAAAATTGTCAGGAACAATTTTTGTAGCATTTCAAAGCAACTAATCATATTGGGACTTAAAGTGTTACTAAAACCCAGGAACCTGCATTCACAATATTTAGTCTCCCACAGTACACAGAGCATGGAAATGCACTTATTTCTGGTAAATATAAACACCTTTTCTCATCAGCAGTACATAGCAGTCTTGTGACTTCCTTCTATCTGTTCCCGGTGAAGGAGGAGATTTCATACTGCACTGAGCTGTCCTATGAAGTTGCAGGGCTCCAAAACCCTCTGCCTGGACATGTGTGGACAGTGCTGATTGGCCCTGTGCTGATCACATGCACTCTCCCAAGAAAAAAAAAAACAAAAAAAAAAAAAACACCTATCTAGCGATACACACCAAACTGAGCATGTGCAGCCTGACTCCAAAGGATGTCTTATCCGGACATGTTCTGGAGTCAGTGGAAGAGGAGGATCTGTGCATACAGGATCAAACAGCCTTTTAACACAATGCAGAGGATTAACCTCTTCGGTTCCACAGCGAGTATAACAAGCATGCTTTGGTCAAAATGTAAAATCATATATTCATTTCCATATCATTTAAGTATTTTCCATCCTACTTCTAATAATCCGAACAATCCTGAAGTCTGTAAACTTACTTTGTAAAGCTGCTCACACATTTACTTGCATTATGTTACACTTGGGGGTTGACTTACTAAAACTGGAGTGTGCAAAATCTGGTGCAGCTCTGCTTAGAAAACAATCGGCTTCCAGGTTTGTTTGTTTTTTTGTCAAAAGCTTAATTGAACAAGCTGAAATTAGAAGCGGATTGGCTAACATGCACAGCTGCACCAGATTTTGCCCTCTCCAGTTTTAGTAAATCAACCCCATATTCACTATGCCCTGTGAGTAGGCACTGCTGTGTCACAGAATTCACAGAGTCTGCCTTCTGAAACACAGGAGCTGAGAGGAGGAGTTTCATGAGGCAGAGTCCATACAGGAATGACTGCTTGGAGGTAGCAAGGTACCATGGGATATGTAGTCCTTAGAAATTTAAAGCAAACAGCAGACGAGAAGCTGAAAAGCATGCAGGAATTTATGGAAAGAGATGGCCAGCAGACAGGCAGAATTCACATAACATAAAAGAGAATTTTTAAGTAAGCCTATATTGCAGTGTCAAAAAACTATTGTTTATATTGCTATTACAATACTGATGTTATAAAATTAAAAAAAAAAAAGTGTATGCTGTGACCTTTAAATGTCCTTTAATATAGATTTCATTTAGTTAACTTGGATCAGGCATGAACGACAGTGAAAGTGGTTTGTTTAGTTACAGTTTATTGTACTGCACATTAATATTCTCCTTTTTAAAGACCAGCTCCTTATTACTAGTATAGTCAACTTACAAACATCTATGTTATTTGAGAAATGCTGTACCAATGTCAGAAAACACTGTTCAATTTACCTTTAATTTTGAGTTCTATATTCAGTAGGCTATTCACATTGCTGAGAGGAACTGCAGCCTCTTATCACACGAGTCTGTTTAACTACCTTAAGAACTACAGAGGGCAGGAATACACTGGTCTCAATTTTCACTGGCACAGAAATCGGATCAATCAGAAATTGTGCCAACTAAGAATGAGATTTAATAGGCAAAGCAACCATATGCACAAATGAAAGCCAGAATGAAAATTAGGGCCACTCAATTGGAAGGTTGTTTCCTATATGTAGGTGTAAATAAACTTATTAATGGTGTGCATTAAAGTGGCTGGATAACCAGTCCCCAGAAAAGTCTGAATAATCAGAGCCAGGTATTAGGTAATGGCACATATATTATGGGAATGATTTATCAAAGGCAAATAGGTTGTTCACTTTGCAAGAGGATTTTCCCTAAGCTTGGTGAATGAAATGACACTCTGCTGGCTTCCATCATCCAATACATGTGCAAGCAAAAATACTGTTTTGTTATTTTCCTTGCACATGATTAGGTATTCTCTGGAAAGTGAATTTTCAACACATTCACAAGACTTAGGGAAAATTATTTTCCCAAAGTAAAAAGTCTATTTTGCCTTTAGTAAATCAACCCCAATGGCTTTAGTAGGCATGTTTTCTATTCCAGAATTTTTTTAAGTCCTAGAGTACAATAATGTAAATGGGGTAGCTTTTGATGTGATGTAAACCATATTCAAATCGGCACTAAACAAACATTCTTTAGAGATTACCTGATCTCCAAATATGTGGCACCCTTAAAGATGCCCTATCACTATCGTTTTTATATTAAAGTTCTTTATCCTATAGGACAAAGTCCTATTGTGTCCCATGTTTTCTAACATATTTCTAACCCTGGTTATGAGGTCCGACTTGCACCCCCTCCCCATTCTCTCCTGCCCTGGACAATTCAACAGCTCTGAAGGAGACAGCTAATTCATAGCTGAATCTGGTTTTAGCTGTGAACACTTTCGAGACAAGCAATGGCAAGAGGAACGTAGAGGATTACACATCTCCTCCTCCCTCTGCATTCCTCTTGCTGTTGCTTGTCTCAGGAAAGTGTTCACAGCTGAGGCAAGATGCAGCTATGAATCAATTGTCTCTTTTGAAGCGGTTGTCGAAATGGCCAAGGCAGGAGAGGAGGGCAGCAGATCAGTGCGCATAACAAGGATTAAAAAGTACTTAGAAACATAGGACAAAGCACTGCATGTACTTTGTCCCATAGGGGATGGGACTGTAAAATAAAGATTATAATGACAGATCTTCTTTAATGTTGGATAAATGAACATGAAACTTAAACTCTTGGTTATCAACAAACAGATGCCCCCCGCAATTTCTTATTTTTTGAGGGGGCTGCAGGGAATAGAAGGAATAAAGGATACGTGCGGAAACTGCTTGTATATTATTTTTTTCGGCAAATATAAAGCAATCCTTATAGTTCTCTATACTAGCAGAACACAACTTTTAATGGAAACTTAGCATACTGCCATAAAAAAAATATATATTTCTCGTAGAAAAAAAAATATAGATTTTTTTTCCACAGTGTCAGACAAACATTTGTTTTTTTAGGTCATCTTGTCTATTCTTACAAATGTCTGGATCTCCCTACAGACAATGCAGAATCTGTGAACCCAGTTTACCTTGGAGAGCACTGGAAACCCCTTTTCCAGCTTCCCCAGCCCCTCCTATGTGTAAGTCATCCTGTGTCTATTATGGGCACAGGGTGACTGAGAACCCCAGTTGGGTCTGCATAACCCAACTCATCGTACAACCACAAAGGACTCAGCATTTCCCTTTGACACTTTTGTCCTGGACTCTGTGTGTGTGGTTTGTTCTGAAGGAATGAATGGGGCTTTTTCACTTTGGGCAGTAATATTCCTTAACAATATCCCTCAAGGAATATATGAAGATAAATTTCACCTTTCCAACTGCTGGACTATTGTATAAGCTTGGTCTCAAACTGTTGTAGTCTTTTTACTAGGTTGTTTGAAGTGTGACTACTGTCCCATGTTCCTAAGTTATCAGGCAGTCACACTTCTCCCAGCCAGGCTTGTGAAACTAATATCGGCCACCATTGTTACCACGCCCAGCTCCCCTTTACTCTTGTATTATGTGTTTCTTGCATGAAGATCGGGGACAGGGAGGAGAGGGGAGAATTCCTCAAACAGCCTCTCTGCTGATAAGCTCTAGTGCTGAAATGTTTGAATACATGTGTGTCTTATTGCTGATTGGACAGTTTACCCCACCTTGAATCAAAGGGAGGGGGTACTGTCCCTGAGTGTTACCTCTACGTACATGTGTTTGAATAGAGCTTTTGGTTTCATTTGAAGGGCCAGAAGTTTGTTTTTACTTCGGCAAGTAAACCAATCAAGCATGCTAAGTTAATTTGATCGGCTGTTTTCAGCCTTCCAGGTTCCATATTAACATTAAAACTAACACATGGAAACAAACCAGGTGACTAAGGATGCTGCATTATAGCCCCGGAAACGTGCTGAGTCTGTGCAACTCACAGATTCCACCTGAGTTTTGGCCCAGTATAGTTGGGAATAATAATTCAACTTTAAGGACCCCAGAACGAGAAGAACAAGTGGTCCACAGGGGGCAACTTCTTATGAAACACCACTTTGGAAAAGGTGATGATTTATGTCTGCCAGCCACTCTTTTCCCTCCCACTTGACACATGGACCGTGTCATCAGTCACAAGCAGTTATGGCTGCCTTAGTAAATGAGCATGGAATAGAGCCAGGGTTCTCCACAGTTGTTTTTATAACATACCACTTCTTGTTTTACCTGTTACCGAAGGTGTTACCAAAAGCTCAACATCCCTTCCAGAGATTACAAAAAGATATAACCAGATGCCCAAGTTAGGATCTTACGAGTATGCATTTTGTCTGTATGGACATGTTTTCTGAATATCCAGTGGCAAATGCTACTGCAAAGGCCACAGTGAAAAGTGTTATCAGAAGTAGTTTGTAAGTACATAGTGCAGAATCTACAGAGAGTAACAGAGGAAATCATTTTTTAGAGTCCTTACTAGAAGTTTTGACGTTTTATTTTACAGTCCCTACTGTCTACAATGTAGCGGAAAAAGTAGAGTAAGAAACTAGAAAACTTTTGCCTGAATGTTTTCTTATATTTTATCAAACCCCTAAGGGGATGTTGGACTCTCTCCCTATGGGATTTTGTTTTGGAGTGTGTTGCTCACTTGCTTATATTTTGTCTCAGCAGCTGAAGTCCTCCATTCGGATCTCACAGAGAATGTTGCTGATCTTTTAAGGTTTTTGACAAACTCATTTATGTGATTTCTCCCCAATTCCAGATCCTAAAAGTTTGGAAGGATCTAAAACTAAAGCCAGGTGACTTTTGGATTGTTAAGAGACATTTATATATAAGGAAATGTTTGGAGAATCAATACAGCATCTATTTCATGTACAGTTGTGCAAAACTTGAAGGAAAAGTCACCTGGATCCACACCAGACACTGCAAAAATTACTAAATTAAAGAAATCTCTGTGTTTGATTTGTTTCCCTCTTGCGATCACAGTCTAGGGTACTTTTTAATTCAATTACTTTAATTGTAAGGGATATAATGTGATTTGAAAAGTAGTTTAGCCACAATGGAGTTTTTGCCTTTTTGGCCAGGACTACCTCCACCTAAGCAGGTGATAGCAGGTATGGTTAGTGATCAAAATATTGATCAAAAGAGAGGAGACTGTTAAGGAAATTTGTAAGTTCTGTATATAATTGTATTCTATACATACCTATTGCACACTGCCCTCACTGTGCACACGGCACTAATAATGTTTTCAGTAAATGTTTACATTCTTTCGAGTCCTGATTAGAATTAGCCTGCCTATGTAACGCCCCTTGTTACCATAAACGTACAATTGTAATATTAATGTGATACCTACGTAATCATGTGTATAAAAACCTTCAATTGCGTCATAATAAAGCAGAACAGTTATTTGGAAAGATGCTGAGCGTATCTTATGTGTCTGTTCCCTACTGCAGTAATTATTATTAATTTGGAACCACTAATCAATATGAGGATAGGAGTTGCCTACCTATAAAATGTCCAGGTAATTTTAGTAAATACAGGCATACCTCACTTTTAAGTACACAATGGGGTTTATTTACTAAAGCTGGAAAGTGCAAAATTTGGCTCCCTTCTGCATAGAAACCAATGAGCTCCTAACCCCAGCTTGTTCAAATAAGCTTTGGTAATAAAACCTGGAAGCTCATTGGTTTCTATGCAGAAGGGAGCCTGATTTTGCACATTCCAGCTTCAGTAAATAAACCCCATTGCGTACTTAAAAGGGGGGGATGCCTGTATAAACTGCTAAATACATTTTCTCATCAGCAGTATATAGCAGTTTTATGACTTTATCAGTGTCTGGTTAAAGCTTATAAAAGAAGTTTTCATTCTACTGTCCTATGAGGCTACATGATCCCTGACCCTTTGTCTGGATAGTGCCGATTGTCTCTGTGCTGATCACATGCACCCTGCCCAAAAAAAAAAAAAAAAAAAAAAAAAAAAAAACAACCCACAACACTCTAGTAATACACATCAAACTGAGCATGTTAAGAGTGCCCCCAAGGCTCTGTGCTGTCAGGAGATAGGTTGGGTACAGTGGTAGAAGGGGTGGATCAAAGAAGGCAGGATCAAACAGAATTTTTACACAATGCAGAGGATTAACCTCTTAGGTTCTACAGTGAGTATAACAACCATGCTTTACTGCATATACAGACTCATTTTACTGTTGTGGATTTAGTAACACTTTAAGTCAAAAAGAGACTCCATTTTTGACTGGTCTGCAGTCTTGACACTTTTCAAAGGACATACAAGGTGAATATATGATGATTCTTGCCTTTGTTGTGGAGCCACATATGCCTTGATGAGCTGTATGTAGTCTTAAGCATTTCAGATCTGCAACCTTTTGGGATTACAGTTCTATTCCTTGACACAAGTAGGTCACTGACAACTAAGAGTGAATGACGCAGTGACAGACCTTCCTGTAAATTGAGATGCACTTGTTTTTTCCACATAGGCCACTCTTTCTCATGTAGCTCTATAATTGATGGCCGTGTTTCTTCTTTTGATATCTGTAACAGTTCAGGACTAGCAGCTTCTGTAGTCTGTATGGAGTAACCATATTTTCATTTTGTTCTAGCATTATTTACAATCTTGTACATTTAGTGGTCGGTGTTATTCTGCAGATTGACAAAGTGTACTGTCAAATGTTAGATCAAGACCAACTTGTAGATTTGACAGCTAGATTTGGCAGATGGCAATGATGAACACAATTTCTCCCCTAAGCAGTTTAGTGTCTTTACATTCACCATATTTTGCTTTTCTGTAGACTGCATAGAATAATCAATGAATGAGTGGATCAATGATAATTCTCCATGAAAAGGTTTGTCTTTCATTTCAACATTACTTATAATCTTGTGCATTTAAAGTGTCACTAAACCCACCTCATAACAAAATATATATATCAATAAATTATATATACATGCCGTTCATACTTACTCAGGTCACATTGGGATGCAATTTCTGTATTTTGGGAAAAACCTGGTTGATCCTGCTGTTCTCCACCTTCTGTTCATGCCCTCAATGCATTTGGAGATTTTGCAGTTGTGGTGGCAACTCTGCACATGCTCAGTTTTCAGTGGGTGTCTAGGATGAGCCTAGACACCCACACATCACATCAGAGCAGCCCATGTGACTACAGAGTCACGTGTGGGTGTATACACAGTGGTAAAGGACAGCCCACTTCCTCCCACCTCTATGCCCACTAACCAGCTAAACACGCTGGGGGCAGGATATTACATCTTGATTAATGGAAGCTTCACCTCCCTTTTATTCCAAGAAACAGGCTGGAAGGGTGTGACACAGCCTGTGACTGGCAGAAATCTGCTCACACCGCGTTATTGCTAAAAAGTAATACATATTTGTTGTCAAGTATATAGTATATTTGTATGACATTTTAAAACAGTTTATTGATATTATTTAGTTTTACTCTGTATTCCAAAGGCTGTTTTTTTTTTAAATATATATATTTTGAACATGTGACCAGCAGCAGAGGACTAGACGCTCCTCCTGCTTATGTTTCCCTACAGACAGCTGGGAAACATCTGGGTCATGTGACAGCTGTATATCAATTAGGAAAAAGGAATTTCAATTTTTTTTAATTAAAATAATTACAATACCATAATCCATATACAGAAATAGAAGGGACTATCTAAATTAAACGGTGTGCATTTAGTATCACTTTAATGGTCTGTTAGATTCTTCAGGTTGACAGAGTATATTGCCATATGTTACAGTATATCAG
Organism: Aquarana catesbeiana; assembly: GCF_042186555.1. Classification (NCBI taxonomy): domain Eukaryota; kingdom Metazoa; phylum Chordata; class Amphibia; order Anura; family Ranidae; genus Aquarana; species Aquarana catesbeiana. The sequence goes on from NC_133326.1 coordinate 145,657,274, forward strand.
GACCAAGTTGCAATCTTTTTCAAGAAAGGCTGGCAACGATGAACAAAATTTCAGCTTTAGCATGAGGGTTTTAGTGTGACTACATTCACCGATCTTTTGGTTTCAGCTCAGGCACAGGGTGTATGGACACCTTTTTTATGGATACAGAATGTGACTATAACCGAATACAGTCTTACAAATCCTTCATAGTGGATGACTGGAATATACACTATATTACCAAAAGGATTGGTACGCCTGTCTTTACATACACATGAACTTTTATGGCATCCCAGTCTTAGTCTGTAGGGTTCAATATTGAGTTGGTCCACCCTTTGCCGCCATAACAGCTTCAACTCTTCTGGGAAGGCTGTCCACAATGTTTAGGAGTGTGTCTATGGGAATGTTTGACCATTCTTCCAGAATCATATTTGTGAGGTCAGGCATTGATGTGGACGAGAAGGCCTGGCTTACAGTCTCCACTCTAATGCCGCGTACACACGGTCGGACTTTACGGCGGACTTTGCCCGGCGGATTTTTCGACGTACTTTCCGACGGACTTTGTGAATGAACGGACTTGCCTACACACAATCCACCAAAGTCCGTCGAATTCGTACGTGATGACGTACGACCGGACTAAAACAAGGAAGTTCATAGCCAGTAGCCAATAGCTGCCCTAGCGTGCCTTTTTGTCCGTCGAACTAGCATACAGACGAGCGGACTTTTCGACCGGACTCGATTTCAACGGATAAATTTTAAACAAGTTTAAAATCTAAGTCCGTCCAACTTTTGAGAAAACAAAGTCCGCTGGAGCCCACACACATCGAATTGTCCGACGAAATCCAGTCCGCCGGGCAAAGTCCGCCGTAAAGTCCGCTCGTGTGTACGCGGCATAATTCATCCCAAAGGTGTGCTATTGGGTTGAGGAAAAAACTTGCTTTGTGCACTGGTGCACAGTCATGTTGGAACAGGAAGGGGCCATCCCCAAACTGTTCCCACAAAGTTGGGAGCATGAAATTGTCCAAAATGTCTTGTTATACTGACATCTTAAGAGTTCCCTTAACAGGCACTAAGGGGCCAAGCCCAACCCCTAAAAAACAACCCATCATAATTCGCCCTCCACCAAATGATTTAGACCAGTACACAAAGCAAGGTCCATAAAGAAATGGATGAGCGAGTTTGGGGTAGAAGAACTTGACTGGCCTGCACAGAGTCCTGACCTCAACTCGATAGAACACCTTTGGGATGCATTAGAGTGGAGATGACAGAGTTCCGACGGAATTCCGCTCAAGCTGTCTTGCATACACACGGTCACACCAAATTCTGGCCGTCCAGAACGAGGTGAGGTGACGTACAACACATACGATGGGACTAGAAAACGGAAGTTCAGTAGCCAGTAGCCAATAGCTTCCGTCTCGTACTTGCTTCAGAGCATGCGTCGTTTCTGGTGCGTCAGAACAGCATACAGACGAGCAGTTTTCCCGATAGTAATTTGTTCCGTCGGAAAAATATAGAACATGTTCTCTATCCAAGTCCGTTTGAATGTGACAGAAAAAGTTCGATGGGGCATACACACGGTCGGAATATACGATGAAAAGCTCCCATCGGACTCTTTCTGTCGGAAATTCTGCTCGTGTGTACGCGGCTTAAGACTTTTAGTAATATAGTGTAGCTCCAAGCCTTTCTTGACTACAAGTACAAATAGGTAAAATAGGTTATCCTCTGGATACTTACAAACACAACCATCATGTTTTCCCCATCACCTCCAGTTTTCAATAAAGTTTTCAAAGAATATCACATCGATATTACTGTCTCTGCATGTCCTTTCTAGTAAAGTGTCTGGCTGCTCATTTATCACTACGCTGACGCCATGTTACACACCCTTGTTCCACCAACTTCTGGATTGCCTGGAAAATACTTTAGTGTTTGAAGGTATTTCTTAATTAAAGCTTTATATTGGACAAGAATAACAGCATAAATCATGGAGACCACAGGGGCATCAAAGCAGTGCTGTAACTGTAAATCATGTGACCTGGCACTGACTAAAAAGAATTTGTCTTAAAGTGTTTGTTATCACAACACTTTATATTCCTGATATGTGCCTCCTGTACCACGTACTTGTATGAGAAAGTATCCTGTTCTCTTTGTATGCTTCCTTTATGTGAAATCCCTGGTGTTCCTGCCAATCCCTCTGCTTTCCTATTAAAAACTGACCACACTAAGCAGGAGAGCAGTGACCGGCCCCGAGCCCCCCTGTTTTACTTACCTGACCCCTCTAACTGGTCCCACGGGGACGCTCTGTCTCTCTGCCCCGGGTTCTCGGCTGTTGACTGGATAGATTGATAGCAGCGCAGCCATTGGCTCCCGCTGCTGTTAATCAAATGCAATGACGTGAGCACCAGGGGACGAGTCCTGCATTCGGCGTCTACAGACGCTGAATGCTGGATTTGGGAGCGCGCCCGCAAGGTAACCCCCCCCAGGGGAGCGCTTCTCCCAGAGCCGAGAGAGCTGCAGAGGGACCCCAGAAGACCAGGTTCGGGGTCACTCTCTGCAAAACGAGCTGCACAGTGGAGGCAAGTATGATATGTTATTTTTTTTTGTTTTTTAACAAAACCGAACCTTTAGTGCAGGGATATGCAATTAGCGGACCTCCAGCTGTTGCAAAACTACAAGTCCCATCATGCCTCTGCCTCTGGGTGTCATGCTTGTGGCTGTCAGAATCTTGCTATGCCTCATGGGACTTGTAGTTCTGCAACAGCTGGAGGTCCGCTAATTGCATATCCCTGCTTTAGTGTCACTTTAACTGCTTGCTGACCGCCGGCTGTCAATTGACGGCCAGGCGGCGCAGCTCTCGTTTTGGGCGGGCATCATATGACGGCCTCGCTTTCCCGGCCACCAGGGGGTGCACACGCTGCGCGTGCCCGGCGGCCGCGATGTCCGCCGGGCATCCGTGATTGCCGGTAACACAGCAAGACCGTGGATCTGTGTGTGTAAACACACAGATCCACGGTCCTGCCAGAGGAGAGGAGACCGATGGTATGTTCCCTGTACAGAGGAACACCGATCAGTCTCCTCCCCTTGTGAGTCCCCTCCCCCTACAGTTAGAAACACTCCCTAGCAACACAGTTAACCCCTCCATCACCACCTAGTGTTAACCCCTTCCCTGCCAGTCACATTTATACAGCAATCAGTGCATTTTTATAGCACGGATCGCTGTATAAATGTGAATGGTCCCAAAAATGTGTCAAAAGTGTCCGATGTGTCCGCCGCAATATCGCAGTCACGATAAAAATCGCAGATCGCCGCCATTACTAGTAAAAAATAAATAAATAAAAATGTTATAAATCTATCCCCTATTTTGTAGACGCTATAACTTTTGCGCAAACCAATCAATATACACTTATTGCAATTTTTTTTACCAAAAATATGTAGAAGAATACATATCGGCCTAAACTGAGGAAAAAATTTGTTTTAAAGAAAAAAAAAATTGGATATTTATTATCGCAAAAAGTAACAATATTGTGTTTTTTTTCCAAACTTGTTGCTCTTCTTTTGTTTATAGGGCGAAAAATAAAAACCGCCGAGGTGATCAAATACCACCAAAAGAAAGCTCTATTTGTGGGGAAAAAATGATAACAATTTCATCTGGGTACAGTGTTGTATGACCGCGCAATTGTCATTCAAAGTGCGACAGCGCTGAAAGTTGAAAAATGGCTTGGGCGGGAAGGGGGTGAAAATGCCCTGTATTGTGGTGGTTAAAGGAATTTACTGTTTCTATTTGTGAAATTCAAATATGACTTATTCCACAGTGAAAGTGTTAATTTTATTTTTGGCTTAAAATGGCTTAAAATAAAAAAGACTTACCTGCTCTGTGAAATGATATTGCACAGAGTGGTCGCTTACCTCCTCTATGCATCCATAGACACACAAATTCTCGACTCGGCCAGGCCCCCTGCTCCCTCCTCATAGGATCTGACTGACCGCAACAGGAACTGTAGGCTCCTACAGACAACATACCTGCATGATCTGATGACCACTGATTTGATTAAATATTAGTCTGCAGCCATGTCCTTAATGTGGTTGTAAACATTCGTTTACAAAAATAAAAAAATAATCACGCCTATATTTACCTGCTCTATGCAATGCTTTTGCACAGAGCATCCCCGATTCTCTTCTTCTGGGGTCCCTCCCCCCGGAGCTCCAGGCCCCTCCTCTTCATTGGGTACCCCATGGATAGCCGATTTCCGCACAGACAGAGGGACTCGGCCCTGCCCCCGTCACAGCTTTTGATTGACAACAGCAAGAGCCAATGGCTCCTGCTGCTATAATTCTGTCCAATGAGGAGGACGACAGAAAAAAAAAAAAAAAAAAGGGAGAACTATGTCAGAGGCCCAGCAACAGGGCTATCTCCAGTGTTTAAAAACAGACTTTCCTAACATGACAACAGACTCTGTCGTCTAAGGAGAAATACCGGGGCTGCCTTTGCTGACCTGCTTCTGAAAATAGTACTTACCTGACTGTTGTTATGATCCAAGGATTTCATTATTTTCTTGAGGCTGCATTCACATCTGAGCGTTTTCAGCTCGTAAAACGCCTGAAAAAACGCCCAACAAACAAAATCCCATTCATTTCAATGACACCTGTTCACATCTGAGCGTTCTGTCACCTGGAGCTCAAAAAAGTACATGAGCTTAGTTTTGGGCAGATTACAGGCATTTTTTACATTGGTAAAAGTGGGGAGGGAAGTCAGAAATCCTTTTCTGCATCCTTGTTTCAGATCAATGGCCAGAAGTATTATGTATACAATGAAAATAAAATACATAAATCAGAAGTTATTAAAAACGTAAATCACATTAAAACTATTCGCACAGAGATACAAGCAGCTAAAGTTATATGTAAATCTAGACTTTCCCTGTAAAAGCTGAGCTGACCCCGTCCCTTCCAAACCCCCCAATGTGCTGGATGTTCGCATTAGAGAGATGCACCCTTTCTATTTGTCCTGCTTACCATTATCATTGAAAGTGAAAGAAAATCCCAAATTTTGGGTTGTCTCCAGAAAAGTAATAGAGGGGAAATCTCTTCAACTAGGGGCACTAGTTCTGGTCACCTGGGGGTCCCCAAGAGATTCCCTTAATTTGCAGGGATTACCTCTCACTTCCTTTTTTGGCTATGGGACAAGTGAAGATAAAATCTCCCCAATAGTACACAGATGGCAAAAATAAAAGCTTTACAAGGGTTATACCCTCTCGTACTCTATCCAAAATGGAAAAAAGTTTTGCCTATAGTTCTACTGTAATGTCCAGTTTGCGTTTCTCGGGTCTGTGGTATTCTTTTTTAATTTCAGGTACTTACAGAACCTCACAAAAGTGAGTACACCCCTCACATATTTATAAATATTTTACATTTATATATTTATAGTACACCCCTAAGAAAAAATGTCCAAATTGGGCCCAAAGTGTCAATATTTTGGGTGGCCACCATTATTTTCAAGCACTGCCTTAACCCTCTTGGGCATGAAGTTCACCAGAGCTTCACAGGTTGCCACTGGAGTCCTCTTCCACTCCTCCATGATGACATCACAAAGCTGGTGGATGTTAGAAACCTTGCGCTTCTCCACCTTCCGTTTTAGGATGTCACACAGATGCTCAATAGTGTTTAGGTCTGGATACAAGCTTGGCCAGTCCCTCACCTTTACCCCCAGCTACATTAGCAAGGAAGTGGTCATCTTGGAGGTGTGTTTGGGGTTGTTGTGTTGAAATACTGCCCTGTGGCCCAGTCTCCGAAGGAAAGGGATCATGCTCTGCTTCAGTATATCACAGTACATTCATGGTTAGAGGTCGACCGATATGGGTTTTTCTCTGGCCGATGCCAAAGCCGATATTTAGAAATCGCGGTGGCCGATGGCCGATATATGATGCCGATTTTTTTTGGGCCGATATATTAGGCCGATTTTTTTTTTTTTTTCCCTTCATCTCATAAATTCTAACATCTTTCACACTGGGGCGTTTTTCAGGTGCTTTTGGGCTAAAAATAGCGCCTGTAAAACGGCTTCCCTGCAGTCTCAGCGTGAAAGCCCGAGTGCTTTCACACTGAGGCGATGCGCTGGCAGGATGTTAAAAAAAAGTCCTGCAAGCAGCAACTTTGGAGCGGTGTATACCGCTCCTCCACCACTCCCGCCCATTGAAATGAATGCGCACTGCTGCCGAAGCGCCTGCAAAGCGTTTCGGCAGCAGCGCTTCAGGGGCGCATTTAACCCCTTCTTCGGCCGCTAGCTGGGTTATAAGTGCCCCGCTAGCAGCAGAATAGCGCCACTAAAATGACGGTAAAGCGCCGCTAAAATTAACAGCGTTTTACCGTCAACGCATGCCCGCACCAGTGTGAAAGCAGCCTTAAGTAATAAGTGATACAGAAAATTTTTTATATTTAAACATTTATTAAACAAAACAAACCTCCAATCAGTTCACTTGTATGTATAATTTAGATTAAAAAAAAAAAACTATATCTTAAATATTAAATACACAAAAACAGGTAATCAAAACTTTTGGATGAAAAAAAAATGGGCTAACTTTACTGCTTTTTTTAAAAAATTTCATTAGTGTATTTAAAAAAAAAAAAATTGCGTTTGAAAGACCGCTGCGCAAATACCGTGTGACATAAAATATTGCAACAACCGCTATTTTATTCCCTAGGGTCTCTGCTAAAAAAAATATATATAATGTTTGGGGGTTCTAAGTGATTTTATAGCAGAAAATACAGGATTTTTACTTGTAAGCAACAAGTGTCAGAAAAGATTTAGTCTTTAAATGGTTAAACTGAGAACTTCTCCACGGAGTTCAGTCTATTGATAAAAGAACCTGAAAGAGATACAATGTATCTTCTTATCAGACTTGGCAGGCTGCCCAGAGGAGGAGAGAAGAAAACTTGCATTGACTTCTATTACAGAAGTCATTTACAAGTCCCGCTGAATCGGCTTTTTTTATCAGCACAATCGGCCGATGCCGATTAAGTAAAAAAAAGCCAAATATCGGCCGATATATCGGCCGGCCGATATATCGGTCGACCTCTATTCATGGTTCCCTCAATGAACTGTAGCTCCCCAGTGTCGGCAGCACTCATGCAGCCCCAGACCATGACACTCCCACCACCATGCTTGGCTGTAGGCAAGACATACTGGTCTTTGTACTCCTCACCTGGTTGCCGCCACACATGCTTGACACCATCTAAACCAAATAAGTTTATCTTGGTCTCATCAGACCACTGGACATGGTTCCAGTAATCCACGTCCTTAGTCTGCTTGTCTTTAGCAAACTGCTTGCGGGCTTTCTTGTGCATCATCTTTAGTCGCGGCTTCCTTCTGACACGATAGCCATGCAGACCAATTTGATGCGGTGTGTGGCGTATGGTCTGAGCACTGGCAGGCTGACCCCCCACCCCTTTAACCTCTGCAGCAATGCTGGCAGCACTCATACGTCTATATCCCAAAGACAACCTCTGGATATGACGCTGAGCACAACTTCTTTGGTCGACCATGGCGACGCCTGTTCTGAGTGGAACCTGTCCTGGTAAACCGCTGTATGGTCTTGGCCACTGTGCTACAGCTCAGTTTCAGGGTCTTGGCAATCTTCTTATAGCCTAGGCCATCTTTATGTAGAGCAACAATTCTTTTTTTTCAGATCCTCAGACAGTTATTTGCCATGAGGTGTTATGTTAAACTTCCAGTGACCAGTATGAGAGAGTGAGAGCGATAAACACCAGATTTAACACACCTGCTCCCCATTCACACCTGAGACCTTTTAACACTAACCAATCATATGGCACTGGGGAGGGAAAATGGCTAATTGGGCCCAATTTGAACGTTTTCACTTAGGGGTGTACTCACTTTTGTTGCCAGCGGTTTAGACATTAATGGCTGTGTGTTGAGTTATTTTGAGGGGACAGCAAATTTACACTGTTATACAAGCTGTACACTCACTACTTTTACATTGTAGCAAAGTGTCATTTCTTCAGTGTTGTCACATGAAATGATATAATATTTACAAAAATGTGAGGGGGTGTACTTACGTTTATGAGATACTGTATATAGCAGTTAATTTATGCAGCACATTACATATATACTGTAAATTCACAACCTAATATAACTGAACATTATACAAATCGATCTTTTACACAAGTGTTTTCCAAGAACACATACATACTGTATATGGATTAAGTACAGAATGATGTATAATGCAGCCGTTTGACAGGCCCATCCAGTCAAATGTGTGTATGTGTCAGCCCAGGTTTTTGATGCTAAGAGTATACACACAGTAGAGCTGCATGATTAATCGTCAAGAATCGTTATCGCGATTTTTTTCCCCATTGCGATCTTGACAAACGGTTCCCCGAACTTCCGATCTTTGGTATGCAGATAATTTTCTCTCTGCTCTGTGGTCAAAAGTCAAAGTCTGGGCAGTCTGCCAAGTTTTAAAACATTCTATCAGTGGAATGTTAAGTCTAAACATTGTATCAATTTGTCTTTTACATCAAAGGAATAGACTTCTGTATGTAAATTAGGAACGTTTAACCACTAAACCTTTTTCTGACAGTTGTTGTTGTCAAGTTAAAATCATTTTTTTCTTGCTAGACATTAGAACCCCCAAACACACACACATATATATATATATATATATATATACACACATATACATATACATACATATACACACATACACACACACACACACACACACACACATATATTTAGTAGAGACCCTAGAGAATAAAATGGTGGTTGTTGCAATATTTTATGTCACACTGTATTTGCGCAGTGGTCTTTCAAATGCAATTTTTTGGGAAAAAATTACTTTAATGAATTAAAAAAAAAAAAACTCTAACTAGTAAAGTTAGCCCAAATTTTTTTTTGTAGAATGTGAAAGATTTTACGCTGCGAGAATTGTGATCTTTATTCTAAGCAAAAAAATTGTGATTCTCATTTTGGACAGAATCGGGCAGCTCTAACACACAGTATCTCACAAAGGTAAGTACACCCCTCACATTTTTGTAAATATTATATCTTTTCATGTGACGACAATGAAGAAATGACACTTTGCTACAATGTAAAGTAGTGAGTGTACAGCTTGTATAACAGTGTAAATTTGTTGCCCGCTCAAAATAACTCAACTATCTAGCAGAGCATTTTTATAGTTGGGGCTTCTACCATTTGCCCAATAAAATTATCCTGAACTAGTTCAGGAACTTACAAGTCTTGAGTGTATAAGTTGGATAACTTTAATCAGTGAAAAACATGGAGATCATGGCTTCTATGATGAAAACTATAACGGTATGATGAAAACTATAACGGTATGATGGGCCAAAAGGAACAAAAAAAAAAAAAAAAAACCCACAAATAAAAAACTATGAAAATCCACTTGTTGAAAACAGAAAAATGAGAACGATCTCACTAGTGTTAAACAGGAAGTAAAATGTTATTTGTCAGACAAATATAAACACTGATGCAATCAAAAGTGAACATGTCCTGTTCTAAAATTATTTTTGTTCTGTATTCACAACATGTATATACTTACCACGACAACCTTCTCTTTACTAGATCCACTAACAGCGATACCATTATTCAACGTTATAGGCAAATCTTCATTTATCTACTGTGCACCTGCACTTGTTCAGCAGGTTCTTTTATCCATGACTGCACATTTTGTTTCAAAAATGTTCTAAGACTAAGCAATGCATGTCACATCACTAATGTAGGCGCAGTACCAGGCAACTTATAAAAGCAATGGGACTAATCTTTTCTAGTCACCATAGAAACTGTAATAAAGTCAAAAAGTTCCCTCGGTTTACTTTAATCTGTGTAAATTCTGCAGAATAAACACACACAACTCCATAGAGGGGGTAGTAGGAATGTACTTCTTAAAATTAGTTGGTTACCATCCTCTCTCCACCTCCAGCAGCCCCAATAACAGGCAAATTTCCAAGCAGGGTTGAAGCCAATTGGCTGCTGTAAGAAATGTTTTTATACTAGTATATATACTGTATATATTTCAAAAATGGCCACTTCAAAAACATGCTATAAAAACGTGTAAAAAAAATCCCAACACGACGTGGGAGCATTGCTTAGATTATGACTAGAGCTTGGATGCTACTATGTTGCTTTTATACCTGTTTCAATTTTCGTTTTTTTTAATAAATCTAATACAGTTTCTTAATTTAATCTAAGATGGCTTTTCTATACTACGCGGTATTTTACTGGATTATTTTTGCCCTGCATTACCATACCTAGTCTTATGACTTAGGCAATGACCTATTTTTTTCTTTACTGTAGTTAATAAATACAGCTTGGTCAAGGACAAGCCTGTCCGCTTCCAGATTGGATAATCAAAGAGCAGCAGTACAAAGACAAGGTCACCAAATTGCTTCCCCTTCTGTAAGCATTTTCACAGCATTACGACTGACAGTACTATGCAAAGTATTGGAGCCTTGACTGGCTGTCGGTGCTAACCCGTCCTGTGCTATCAAAATGCAGCTAAGCTGATTACAAAAATTTAGTATAAAGGTTTACTGACCTAATATTTAATGCTTTTTAAGGAATGCATAATTGGCCAAAACTGTTTTTATTTCTATTGATATCTCCCAGAAGCTCAGCAGTAGTCTTTTATACCATAGGACAAACAACAGAAAAAAAGAAAAGAATTAGAAGCCTACTTTCAAACACTTTAACGTACAGCAAGCTTATAATACAGTATATCTTCTATTGGTAGCCATGGAGTACAATACACCAGCATTTTCAAGATATATTATTAAAATGTGATTAAATGCCTGAAAGTCTCCATCAGATCGTATTATCAGAACTTCTGCTATCTCTTTCTGAGGGCAAAAAATACCACAGAAACTCCGCATGTTAGACCTCCCACAAAAACAGGAAGTAGATTATCTCTGGGGAACTAATATGTCTAGACCTTCCTTCAGCTGCAAATATTTGGTAACTTAAAGGGAAACTATCACTTTGACAACATATATGTTACCAAACTGGAACTATCACTTCCTTGTGGGTTTTACATTTATATAACCTTTTACCACCAGCTCAACGGCAAGAATCACAGACTGACATATTACATAAGCACCAACATCTTAGGAAATCCATTGACTTGGGTTCACTTTTTAAAAGAAAGGGTCACTAGACTCGGGAAAATCACTGCTGTCTGGATTATGTTTTTGAAGGCTCTCATTTATCCAGGTCATAGTAAAGCTAGTAGGGGTTAGTCGCTTTCAAATGGACACGTTCTGCAACACTGAAGATGTTTTGTAGCTTATCTAGGCCAGTTTTTCAGTTCCAATGATGGTCAAGTAAACACCCCAGCATTTATATCCACAAGGGTGGCACTGTCTACATGACCCAACCACCACAAAAATGTAGATGTTATTGTCCAAGAACAGGGTAAGCGTTGTGAACCATTTTTACACCTTTCATCCCGTTCTAAGACAATATCTGTCTTTCCATGGTAACAGATCAAGGTGCCGGTGCTACCTGTATGGATATAAATGCTGGGGAATGTTGCGGACACTTAACAGAACTAAAAAGTAGCTGTTTGGATATGCTAACAAATGACTTTAACATTACAAATAAGTCCAGTTAATTGAGACTAACTACTACTAGATATATCTGGATCAGCTTTTCATAACCTTTTTAACACAAAGGAACCCGTGAAATAACTTCCTGGTCATGGGGAACCCCTGGCCCTATGTCTCTGACACCCATTAGAAGGGAAGACATGGCTTGGAGAAACATTCTGCAACATTCAGCAATTCCAGCTGATTGTCATAAACGACTACTGGATATGTCATAGATCAGCCTTTCTCAACCTTTTTACCATGAAGAATTTCTTGGAATAACTTTTCGTTTACAAGGAACCCCTACTAATAATAACTTTATCTACAACTCACAGTACATTAGCATGATGCCCCCCCCCCTTACAGACAGCTAAAAAAAACACACAACACATGATCGTCAGTTTTTAATGCTTTGTTTTTAAATCAGAGAAACAGAAGTTGTTCACTGCTCAAGGAACCCCTAAGCAACCTCTGGAGGAACCCTAGCTCAGAAAGGCTGATCTGGATTCTAGTATTTTCAAAAACGCACATTACTTCTACTTACTTCCAAAGAAAGGTCAGCCGATGCATTCCCTCACTTTCTTTCCAAGATGCCTATCTGTATCGTACAAAGTGGCTGTCAAGCTTCCCCCCTGGATTTTTACACAGGAAAAAAATGGACAATTCACTACTATAACTAGATTAGAGTTTTGATGCCCTGTAAATAAGAAAATTACGCGTTTTCAGACTTTACTAGCTACAACGGTTTGGCAATGGCTGCAACAAGCCTCTAATGGGAAAGTATAATATTTCTTCAGGGTGCACATTGAGTTCTTTTTGAAATGTTTACCTTAAAATACTTTTCTAAGACTTTCACATTTTTTCATGCTTGCTTCTCTAATTTTATTTTATTAATCCAAAAATGTGTAGATTAGCTACTGGCATAACTGCAATCAGCTAAGATAAAATATCAGCCACACAGAGAGAACATTGTTTTCAATGGGTCAATTGACTCCTACACTTGCACTGCAAGAAGGAAGAATAAAGCAAAAGTATTGTATAACACAACAAAACAGGAAACAAATCTTGCATATATAATGATCAGATACAGCTGTTCCTCTGTACAATTCCAATTATACATACAGTGGGGAAAATAACTATTTGATCCCCTGCAGATTTTGTAAGTTTGCCCACTTACAAAGAAATGAAGGGTCTATCATTTCTATCATGAATCGTGATATCAACTAAAAATCCAGAAACAACACATAAATCAAATGCTATAAATTAAGTTGCAGTTCAGTGAGTAAAATAAGTATTTGACCCTTGTTGGCAAGCACAGAGGTAGTTGGTGACCAGGTTTGCACACATCTCAGGAGGGATTTTGGTCCACTATTTACAGATCTCTAAATCCTTAAGGTTTCTTGGCTGTCTCTTGGCAACTCGAAGTTTCAGCTCCCTCCATATATTTTCTATAGGTCTGGAGACTGACTAGGCCACTCCATGGGTTTGTTAACCCATTTATTTCAGGACTATGCCAGCCCCTCTATCAGAGGCTGGCATAGCACACTATGTACTTTCTTTTAAAAAAACAAGCAGTCTAAATACCGAATTTCAGCTGTCTTCAGGCCGGTCACATGACTCACGGCCGCTTTACAGCTTCGATGGATGTCTTCTGCGGGAGGAGCCGTGATCTCCCTCTGACATCACCAGGGGAGATCATGTGGCCGCTCGTCTCCTCCGCAGAAGCTCTGTCTCATAGCTGTAGAGCGGCCACAAGTCACATGATCAGCCTGAAGACAGCTGAAATTCGGTATTTAGACTGCTCGATTTTTTAAAACCAAGTACATAGTGTGCAATGCTAGCCTCTAATAGAGGGGCTGGCAGTGACCATTGTATGCTTTTATTTTTAATAGTGGTAGTAGCGGTGGGGGGGGGTGACAGAGACACAGATACAGCTGACAGGCAGGAAGGAGGGGGTGACGGGGGAGAGAGGAGAGCAGAGTAGGGCAGCGTATGACGTAGGTACATACTTTGACCACAGTGATCAGGGCTGAGCAGCCCTGATTTTCGTGGTCAGAATAGAGAGGGCATAAAGAAAGTGGCAGATTCAGGGTTTACACTTTAATCTGCTTCTTCTTGAACCACTCTTTTGTTGCCTTGGCAGTATGTTTTGGGTCATTGTGATGCTGAAAGACCCATCCATGACCCATCTTCAGTGTTCTGGCTGAGGGAAGAAGGTTCTTATCCAAGATTTTACAATACATGGACCCATTCATTGGTCCCTCAATGCGGCAAAGTCGGTCTGTAACTTTAGCAGAGAAACAACCCCAAAGCATAATGTTTCGACCTCGTGCTTGCCTGTAGGGATGGTGTTCTTAGGGACATAGTCAGCATTTTTCTTCCTCCAAACATGGCGAGTTCAGTTAATGCCAAAAAGCTCAGCATGATAATGACCCAAAACATACCGCCAAGGCAACAAAGAAGTGGCTCAAGAAGAAGCACATTAAAGCAGTCATTTTCTCAACTTTCCATCTATTAAATCTTCTGCCCTTGTTGTTTTAACTTTGGATAGTAAAACATTTTTTTTCTGCCAGTAAATACCTTATACAGCCCACTTCCTGTTTCTTGCCTGGTAAAAAGTCTAGGCTTATCACATCATGCACAGCTCTCTCTCTCTCTCACTCTCCTGAGAGTTTGCCAGGAAGGGAGGGGGGGGTAAGGGGCTGCAGAGCTGCAGATGTGCCTCTGTGTGTCTATGTAAATCCAGGAAGTGAACAGGCAGCAGCTTCAGCTGCCCACAGTAGGCACCCAGACTTAGTGAAGAAGAAGCACTGCAGCATATTTGGCAAGTACAGAATCACAGTTTAACCACTTGAATAACAGGCACTTAGACACCTTCCCGCCCAGGCCAATTTTCAGCTTTCAGCGCTGTTGCAATTTGAATGACAATTGCGCAGTCATGCTACACTGTACCCAAACAAATTTTATTATCATTTTGTTCCCACAAATAGAGCTTTCTTTTGATGGTATTTGATCACCTCTGCGGTTTTTATTTTTTGCACAACAAATAAAAAAAAAAAAGACTGAAAATTTTGAAAAAAAAACAAGTTTTTCTTTGTTTCTGTTAAAATTTTTTGTAAATAAGTACGTTTTCTTCTTCAATGACGGGCACTGATATGGCTGCACTTACGGGCACCGATGAGGTGGCACTGACGGGCACTCATAGGCAGCACTGATGGGCACTCAAAGGCGGCATTGATTGGTACTTATGGGTGGCACTGATAGGTGGGCACCGATGGGCACTGACAGGTGGCACCGATGGGCACTGATAAAACTGATTGTGGCATTGCTGGGCAGAACTGAAACATAATGGTGCCAATCACCAGAGGAGGCCCTTTGCCAAGATCGGTGGAGCAGTGTGTCAGGCTGACACACCGCACCACCGATCGCCGCGATGCGCGCCCCCGCGGCGGCATGTTATCCTGCTGGACGTCATATGACGCCCAGTCAGGATAACTGAACCACCGCCCGGCCATCGTCTGCTATGGGCCGGGCGGCAAGTGGATATATAAAATAATATGCAAAGTGGTTGGAGGAAAGCCTCAGAATGGCAAAGATGTTTTTTATAACAAATTATGTGAGCAGACTGCAGTTCCTCTTTAAGGTCATGGAGTGTCTAAGCCAGTTTCCAGATCTTAAAGCGGGATTCCGGCCAGGAAATTTTTTTTTTAAAGTCAGCAGCTACAAACACTGTGGCTGCTGACTTTAAATAAGTACACTTACCTGTCCTGGGTGCCCGCGATGTCGGCCGCCCGAGGCCGACCTGTCCCTCAGCTCTCAGGTCCCGGCACCGCCATCCTAACTAAGGGAAACAGGCAGTGGAGCCTTGCGGCTTCACTGCCAGTTTCCTACTGCGCACGTGCGAGCGGCACGGCCCTCCGTGAATGGCCCCGTGGTTTTCGGGGAACACACACAGTTCCAGTTCCACAGGACACGCCGCGGAATAGGAAGAGGCAGATTAGGAAGACTGCCTAGCAACAAGGGTTCAGGTAAGTTTAAAAAAAAAAATTCTTAAAATGTTTTTTTTTTTTTTAATTTATTTACGATTTTTCATGCTATTTTTTATTTTAGGGTGGCCCTCCACTTTAATCCTATAGAAAATTTATAGGAGGGAGCTGAAACTTCCAGTTGGCAAGTGACAGGCAAGAAACCTTAAGGATTTAGGAAAGATCTGTAAAGAAGAGTGGAGCAAAATCCCTCCTGAGATGTGTGCAGCAAACCTGGTAACCTACTACAAGAAATGTCTTACCTCTGTGCTTGCCAACAATGGTTTGCCCAAGTACTAAATCATGTTTGCTTGGGGATCAAATACTTATTTTACTCACTGAACTGCAACTCAATTTATAAGATTTGTATCATGGTTTTTTTCTGGATTTTTGGTTGATTTTCTATCTCTATCATTTAAAATACATCTATGATAAAAATTATGGATCCTTCATTTCTTTGTAAGTGAGCAAACTTACAAAATCTGCAGGGGGTCAAATATTTTTTTTTCTCCAACCAATGAAAACAATAGAAACAATGTTTAATAGGTTTTGATTCTTTGTAAATAAAGTGCAACTTTAGTCAGAAAATGAAGCCCTGCTAGATCACTTCAGGGGCTGGCCCCTTTTGCAGGTACATCTATGTAAAACATTCAAAATAAGTGCCTACGCTGTTTAAAATCCAGTATATGGTCTCACATACTCAGTTGCTCTCTATATTTAGGCACTTTGTGCCGAATTTCTAGAGGCCGATCTACTGACAGCCTAAAGAGTTACTAAAAATTAATAAATGGCCATACTAATAAATATTTGAAATTAAATCTTTATTATTTTGTGGAAATAACATGGTGTGGGTGGATTTCTGCCAGTCACAGGCTGTGTCATGCCCCTCCAGTCTGTCTTATGGTGCCCATAGCCTAGATGAAAATCATTTGAAAATCTGTTATTTGAACAGTTTGTTCATTTTTCATCCAGTTAATGGGCACAAATTGAATATCGGTTGTGACGTGTTTGAGCCAAAAAAATCTAAGGAACAGGTTGGAAACGAACGGACGATAGAGTGAATGTTTGTCGCTCATTCAAAATTGAACTGTTGGTACGGTGCATACAAACGCTAAACAGGATTTATTTATGTTCATTGAATCATTTATCATTCAAAATGTAATCATTACATCATTTGCTTTCACGATCATGTGCTCGTTTTTCGAAAACACGTTCGAAAGATTTTTCAACTGGTGTATAGAATAAGAAGAGGGAGGTGAAGCCACCATTAATCTACATGTAGTATCCCAACCCCATTGTGTTTAGCTGGTTAGTGGACATGGAGGAGAAGGAGGGAGGGAGTGGGCTGCCATTTACCATTGTGTATACACCCACATGGATGACTCTATAGTCACATGGTATGAAATGCTCAGCATAGAAACTCACTGAAAACTGATCATGTGCAGAGTTGCCACCACAGCTATAAATTTCCTAGCTTAATTAAGGACATGAACAGAAGATGGTGATAGAGAACAGTAGGATCAACCAGGTTTTTTTGCAGAATACAGAATATGAATCCAATAGTGACTGAGTATAAACAACATGTAATACACCATTTATTGATACTTTTTGTATCATGTGGGTTTAGTGAGACTTTAAAATTACCTCTTTTAAACCTATATATAAGAAAATCGTTGAAAACACTACATTGCTCCTAAAGCCTAGTAGATATGATGAGATTATCAGAGGAATGATCGTCCATTTTCGATATTTGGATAAGCATCCAAAAAAAAAAAAAAAGAAGAGGTTACTAAAGTACAGTGGAACCTCGGTTTGCGAGTAAAGCGGTTAACGAGCGTTTCGCAAAACGAGCAATGTATTTCTAAACATCCTAACTCGGTTTGCGAGTGTTGTGTCTCGCAAAATGAGCAGGATTCAGGCCAAAAGCGGTGTGCAGTACCACTTTTGGCCTGAGGTGGGGGGCGCCGGAGCCAAACAGCGCTGATCATCAGCGTTCGGAAATGCACAGAAAGGCCAGAGGACAGTTGGGCTGACCTCGGCAAACCTCAGAAAGGCTTGTGAATGGAGTCTTTCCGAGAACAGCCGAAGTGTGCTCGGGCCTTTTTGGCCGTTTCCGAGGCTCTCTGGCGCCCCCCTACCTCTGGCCACATGCGGTATTGCATCCCATTGAAGTCAATGCAGAACTAATTAATTTTCATTTCCATTGACTTCAATGGGAAAACTCGCTTTGATATGCGACTACTTTGGGTTACGAGCATACTCCTGGAACAGATTATGCTCGTAATCCGAGGTTCCACTGTATGAACAATTCTTGTAGGATAGAAAAAAAAAAAATCGGAAGTGATGTAATGTTTCGTAGTGTATTTGTATTGTCTTTTCAGACGAAAACTGTACTGATTAAACTAAAATCTGGTATCGTACAAGAAACATTTTCGGGTTTGTCCCTTTTGAAAATTTCGGATGCCAGCTGTGTACTAACGAACAGATTATTGTACGATCACTTCAAAAGTGGTATTTTTTTACGATATTATGATCGGTGGCACAGGGGTTAAGGAAAACCTATCCAAGAACATGGAGCAATGCACCATTTCATCACGCAGTACTGACCACATTATGAGACAATCTACACTTGAGTTCCCCACCGCCACACTGCAAGGGTTAAATGCTCATTTAGTTTAGGGGTTCAGGTAGCCCTAGCACTGTACGTGATGATGCTGAGAGAAGAAG